>NW_026912151.1:0-270000 GCF_963662255.1 Cinclus cinclus
GGAGGCACTTTTCCCCAAGAAGCCAAACTCAAGAACCCACAATGCAGGTGTCCTTTTGTAGGGCGCGTTTGGGCCTCCGATGGCAGCCAGGTTTGGAGGAGGGGGCAGCTTTGGTCTGGGAGAAATCCTCGTCCTTCTGGAATTTTTGGAGGCAAAAGCCCAGGACGGGCCGCAGGCAAGTTAGGCATTTTGGCTCCGAAAGGAGGCACTTTTCCCCAAGAACCCAAACTCAAGAGCCCACTTGGCAGATGTCATTTTGTAGGGCGCGTTTGGGCCTCCGATGGCAGCCAGGTTTGGAGGAGGGGGCAGCTTTGTTCTGGGAGAAATCCTCGTCCTTATGGAATTTTTGTAGGCACAAGCCCAGGACGGGCCGCAGGCAAGTTGGCTTTGAAAGGAGGCACTTTCCCCCAAGAAGCCAAACTCAAGAGCCCACTTGGCAGGTGTCATTTTGTAGGGCGCGTTTGGGCCTCCGGTGGCAGCCAGGTTTGGAGGAGGGGGCAGCTTTGGTCTGGGAGAAATCCTCGTCCTTATGGAATTTTTGTCGGCAAAAGCCCTGCATGGGCCGCAGGCAAGTTGACTCCGAAAGGAGGCACTTTTCCCCAGGAAGCCAAACTCAAGAGCCCACTTGGCAGATGTCCGTTTGTAGGGCGCGTTTGCGCCTCCGATGACAGCCAGGTTTGGAGGAGGGGGCAGCTTTGTTCTGGGAGAAATCCTCGTCCTTCTGGAATTTTTTTACTCAAAAGCTCAGGACGGGCCGCAGGCTAGTTAGGCAAGTTGGCTCCGAAAGGAGGCACTTTTCCCCAAGAAGCCAAACTCAAGAGCCCACTTGGCAGATGTCATTTTGTAGGGCGCGTTTGGGCCTCTGATGGCAGCCAGGTTTGGAGGAGGGGGCAGCTTTGTTCTGGGAGAAATCCTCGTCCTTATGGAATTTTTGTAGTCTAAAGCCCAGCACGGGCCGCAGGCTAGTTAGGCAAGTTGGCTTTGAATGGAGGCACTTTTCCGCAAGAAGCCAAACTCAAGAGCCCACTTGGCAGATGTCATTTTGTAGGGCGCGTTTGGGCCTCCGATGGCAGCCAGGTTTGGAGGAGGGGGCAGCTTTGTTCTGGGAGAAATCCTCGTCCTTATGGAATTTTTGTAGGCACAAGCCCAGGACGGGCCGCAGGCAAGTTGGCTTTGAAAGGAGGCACTTTCCCCCAAGAAGCCAAACTCAAGAGCCCACTTGGCAGGTGTCATTTTGTGGGGCGCGTTTGGGCCTCCGATGGCAGCCAGGTTTGGAGGAGGGGGCAGCTTTGGTCTGGGAGAAATCCTCGTCCTTATGGAATTTTTGTAGGCAAAAGCCCTGCATGGGCCGCAGGCAAGTTGACTCCGAAAGGAGGCACTTTTCCCCAGGAAGCCAAACTCTAGAGCCCACTTGGCAGATGTCCGTTTGTAGGGCCCGTTTGGGCCTCCGATGGCAGCCAGGTTTGGAGGAGGGGGCAGCTTTGTTCTGGGAGAAATCCTCGTCCTTCTGGAATTTTTGTACTCAAAAGCTCAGGACGGGCCGCAGGCAAGTTAGGCAAGTTGGCTCCGAAAGGAGGCACTTTTCCCCAAGAAGCCAAACTCAAGAGCCCACTTGGCAGATGTCATTTTGTAGGGCGCGTTTGGGCCTCTGATGGCAGCCAGGTTTGGAGGAGGGGGCAGCTTTGGTCTGGGAGAAATCCTCGTCCTTATGGAATTTTTGTAGTCTAAAGCCCAGCACGGGCCGCAGGCTAGTTAGGCAAGTTGGCTTTGAAAGGAGGCACTTTTCCGCAAGAAGCCAAACTCAAGGACCCACAATGCAGATGTCATTTTGTAGGGCGCGTTTGGGCCTCCGATGGCAGCCAGGTTTGGAGGAGGGGGCAGGTTTGGTCTGGGAGAAATCCTCGTCCTTATGGAATTTTTGTAGGCAAAAGCCCTGCATGGGCCGCAGGCAAGTTGGCTTTGAAAGGAGGCACTTCCACCCAAGAAGCCAAACTCAAGAGCCCACTTGGCAGATGTCATTTTGTAGGGTACGTTTGGGCCTCCAATGGCAGCCAGGTTTGGAGGAGGGGGCAGCTTTGGTCTGGGAGAAATCCTCGTCCTTCTGGAATTTTTGTAGGCAAAAGCCCTGCATGGGCCGCAGGCAAGTTGACTCCGAAAGGAGGCACTTTTCCCCAGGAAGCCAAACTCAAGAACCCTCAATGCAGGTGTCATTTTGTGGGGCGCGTTTGGGCCTCCGATGGCAGCGAGGTTTGGAGGAGGGGGCAGCTTTGGTCTGGGAGAAATCCTCGTCCTTATGGAATTTTTGTAGTCTAAAGCCCAGCACGGGCCGCAGGCTAGTTAGGCAAGTTGGCTTTGAAAGGAGGCACTTTCCCCCAAGAAGCCAAACTCAAGAGCCCACTTGGCAGATGTCATTTTGTAGGGCGTGTTTGGGCCTCCGATGGCAGCCAGGTTTGGAGGAGGGGGCAGCTTTGGTCTGGGAGAAATCCTCGTCCTTCTGGAATTTTTGTAGGCAAAAGCCCAGGACGGGCCGCAGGCAAGTTGGCTTTGAAAGGAGGCACTTCCACCCAAGAAGCCAAACTCAAGAGCCCACTTGGCAGATGTCATTTTGTAGGGCGCGTTTGGGCCTCCGATGGCAGCCAGGTTTGGAGGAGGGGGCAGCTTTGGTCTGGGAGAAATCCTCGTCCTTATGGAATTTTTGTAGTCTGAAGCCCAGCACGGGCCGCAGGCTAGATAGGCAAGTTGGCTTTGAAAGGAGGCACTTTTCCGCAAGAAGCCAAACTCAAGAGCCCACTTGGCAGATGTCATTTTGTAGGGCGCGTTTGGGCCTCCGATGGCAGCCAGGTTTGGAGGAGGGGGCAGCTTTGGTCTGGGAGAAATCCTCGTCCTTATGGAATTTTTGGAGGCAAAAGCCCAGGACGGGCCGCAGGCAAGTTGGCTTTGAAAGGAGGCACTTCCACCCAAGAAGCCAAACTCAAGAGCCCACTTGGCAGATGTCATTTTGTAGGGCACGTTTGGGCCTCTGATGGCAGCCAGGTTTGGAGGAGGGGGCAGCTTTGGTCTGGGAGAAATCCTCGTCCTTATGGAATTTTTGTAGGCAAAAGCCCTGCATGGGCCGCCGGCAAGTTGACTCCGAAAGGAGGCACTTTTCCCCAAGAAGCCAAACTCAAGAGCCCACTTGGCAGATGTCATTTTGTAGGGCGCGTTTGGGCCTCCGATGGCAGCCAGGTTTGGAGGAGGGGGCAGCTTTGGTCTGGGAGAAATCCTCGTCCTTATGGAATTTTTGGAGGCAAAAGCCCAGGACGGGCCGCAGGCAAGTTAGGCAAGTTGGCTTTGAAAGGAGGCACTTTTCCCCAAGAAGCCAAACTCAAGAACCCGCAATGCAGATGTCCTTTTGTAGGGCGCGTTTGGGCCTCCGATGGCAGCCAGGTTTGGAGGAGGGGGCAGCTTTGTTCTGGGTGAAATCCTCGTCCTTCTGGAATTTTTGTAGCAAAAGCCGAGGACGGGCCGCAGGCAAGTTAGGCAAGTTGACTCCGAAAGGAGGCACTTTTCCCCAAGAAGCCAAACTCAAGAGCCCACTTGGCAGATGTCATTTTGTAGGGCGCGTTTGGGCCTCCGATGGCAGCCGGGTTTGGAGGAGGGGGCAGCTTTGGTCTGGGAGAAATCCTCGTCCTTATGGAATTTTTGTAGGCACAAGCCCTTGACGGGCCGCAGGCAAGTTGGCTTTGAAAGGAGGCACTTTCCCCCAAGAAGCCAAACTCAAGAGCCCACTTGGCAGGTGTCATTTTGTAGGGCGCGTTTGGGCCTCCGATGGCAGCCAGGTTTGGAGGAGGGGGCAGCTTTGGTCTGGGAGAAATCCTCGTCCTTATGGAATTTTTGTAGGCAAAAGCCCAGAATGGGCCGCAGGCAAGTTGACTCCGAAAGGAGTCACTTTTCCCCAGAAAGCCAAACTCAAGAGCCCACTTGGCAGATGTCCGTTTGTAGGGCGCGTTTGGGCTTCCGATGGCAGCCAGGTTTGGAGGAGGGGGCAGCTTTGTTCTGGGAGAAATCCTCGTCCTTCTGGAATTTTTGTACTCAAAAGCCCTGCACGGGCCGCAGGCAAGTTAGGCAAGTTGGCTCCGAAAGGAGGCACTTTTCCGCAAGAAGCCAAACTCAAGAGCCCACTTGGCAGATGTCATTTTGTGGGGCGCGTTTGGGCCTCTGATGGCAGCCAGGTTTGGAGGATGGGGCAGCTTTGGTCTGGGAGAAATCCTCGTCCTTATGGAATTTTTGTAGTCTAAAGCCCAGCACGGGCCGCAGGCTAGTTAGGCAAGTTGACTCCGAAAGGAGGCACTTTTCCCCAAGAAGCCAAACTCAAGAGCCCACTTGGCAGATGTTATTTTGTAGGGCGCGTTTGGGCCTCCGATGGCAGCCAGGTTTGGAGGAGGGGGCAGCTTTGGTCTGGGAGAAATCCTCGTCCTTCTGGAATTTTTGGAGGCAAAAGCCCTGCATGTGCCGCAGGCAAGTTGACTCCGAAAGGAGGCACTTTTCCCCAGGAAGCCAAACTCAAGAACCCTCAATGCAGGTGTCATTTTGTGGGGCGCGTTTGGGCCTCCGATGGCAGCCAGGTTTGGAGGAGGGGGCAGCTTTGGTCTGGGAGAAATCCTCGTCCTTATGGAATTTTTGTAGGCAAAAGTCCAGGACGGGCCGCAGGCAAGTTAGGCAAGTTGGCTCCGAATGGAGGCACTTTTCCCCAAGAAGCCAAACTCAAGAGCCCACTTGGCAGATGTCATTTTGTGGGGCGCATTTGGGCCTCTGATGGCAGCCAGGTTTGGAGGAGGGGGCAGCTTTGGTCTGGGAGAAATCCTCGTCCTTATGGAATTTTTGTAGTCTAAAGCCCAGCACGGGCCGCAGGCTAGTTAGGCAAGTTGGATTTGAAAGGAGGCACTTTCCCCCAAGAAGCCAAACTCAAGAGCCCACTTGGCAGATGTCATTTTGTAGGGCGCGTTTGGGCCTCCGATGGCAGCCAGGTTTGGAGGAGGGGGCAGCTTTGGTCTGGGAGAAATCCTCGTCCTTATGGAATTTTTGGAGGCAAAAGCCCTGCATGGGCCGCCGGCAAGTTGACTCCGAAAGGAGGCACTTTTCCCCAAGAAGCCAAACTCAAGAGCCCACTTGGCAGATGTCATTTTGTAGGGCGCGTTTGGGCCTCCGATGGCAGCCAGGTTTGGAGGAGGGGGCAGCTTTGGTCTGGGAGAAATCCTCGTCCTTATGGAATTTTTGTAGGCAAAAGCCCTGCATGGGCCGCAGGCAAGTTGACTCCGAAAGGAGGCACTTTTCCCCAGGAAGCCAAACTCAAGAACCCTCAATGCAGGTGTCATTTTGTGGGGCGCGTTTGGGCCTCCGATGGCAGCCAGGTTTGGAGGAGGGGGCAGCTTTGGTCTGGGAGAAATCCTCGTCCTTCTGGAATTTTTGGAGGCAAAAGCCCAGGACTGGCCGCAGGCAAGTTAGGCAAGTTGGCTCCGAAAGGAGGCACTTTTCCCCAAGAAGCCAAACTCCAGAACCCTCAATGCAGATGTCATTTTGTGGGGCGCGTTTGGGCCTCCGATGGCAGCCAGGTTTGGAGGAGGGGGCAGCTTTGGTCTGGGAGAAATCCTCGTCCTTCTGGAATTTTTGTAGTCTAAAGCCCAGCACGGGCTGCAGGCAAGTTGGCTTTGAAAGGAGGCACTTTTCCCCAAGAAGCCAAACTCAGGAGCCCACTTGGCAGATGTCATTTTGTAGGGCGCGTTTGGGCCACCGATGGCAGCCAGGTTTGGAGGAGGGGGCAGTTTTGGTCTGGGAGAAATCCTCGTCCTTATGGAATTTTTGTAGGCAAAAGCCCAGAATGGGCCGCAGGCTAGTTAGGCAAGTTGGCTTTGAAAGGAGGCACTTTTCCGCAAGAAGCCAAACTCAAGAGCCCACTTGGCAGGTGTCATTTTGTAGGGCGCGTTTGGGCCTCCGATGGCAGCCAGGTTTGGAGGAGGGGGCAGCTTTGGTCTGGGAGAAATCCTCGTCCTTATGGAATTTTTGTAGGCAAAAGCCCTGTATGGGCCGCCGGCAAGTTGACTCTGAAAGGAGGCACTTCCACCCAAGAAGCCAAACTCAAGAGCCCACTTGGCAGATGTCATTTTGTAGGGCACGTTTGGGCCTCTGATGGCAGCCAGGTTTGGAGGAGGGGGCAGCTTTGGTCTGGGAGAAATCCTCGTCCTTCTGGAATTTTTGTACTCAAAAGCCCAGGACGGGCCGCAGGCAAGTTAGGCAAGTTGGCTCCGAAAGGAGGCACTTTTCCCCAAGAAGCCAAACTCAAGAGCCCACTTGGCAGATGTCATTTTGTAGGGCGCGTTTGGGCCTCTGATGGCAGCCAGGTTTGGAGGAGGGGGCAGCTTTGGTCTGGGAGAAATCCTCGTCCTTATGGAATTTTTGTAGTCTAAAGCCCAGCACGGGCCGCAGGCTAGTTAGGCAAGTTGACTCCGAAAGGAGGCACTTTTCCCCAAGAAGCCAAACTCAAGAGCCCACTTGGCAGATGTCATTTTGTAGGGCGCGTTTGGGCCTCCGATGGCAGCCAGGTTTGGAGGAGGGAGCAGCTTTGGTCTGGGAGAAATCCTCGTCCTTATGGAATTTTTGTAGTCTAAAGCCCAGCACGGGCCGCAGGCTAGTTAGGCAAGTTGGATTTGAAAGGAGGCACTTTCCCCCAAGAAGCCAAACTCAAGAGCCCACTTGGCAGATGGCATTTTGTAGGGCGCGTTTGGGCCTCCGATGGCAGCCAGGTTTGGAGGAGGGGGCAGCTTTGGTCTGGGAGAAATCCTCGTCCTTATGGAATTTTTGTAGGAAAAAGCCCTGCATGGGCCGCAGGCAAGTTGACTCCGAAAGGAGGCACTTTTCCCCAGGAAGCCAAACTCAAAAACCCTCAATGCAGGTGTCATTTTGTGGGGCGCGTTTGGGCCTCCGATGGCAGCCAGGTTTGGAGGAGGGGGCAGCTTTGGTCTGGGAGAAATCCTCGTCCTTCTGGAATTTTTGGAGGCAAAAGCCCAGGACTGGCCGCAGGCAAGTTAGGCAAGTTGGCTCCGAAAGGAGGCACTTTTCCCCAAGAAGCCAAACTCCAGAACCCTCAATGCAGATGTCATTTTGTGGGGCGCGTTTGGGCCTCTGATGGCAGCCAGGTTTGGAGGAGGGGGCAGCTTTGTTCTGGGAGAAATCCTCGTCCTTCTGGAATTTTTTTACTCAAAAGCCCAGGACGGGCCGCAGGCAAGTTAGGCATTTTGGCTCCGAAAGGAGGCACTTTTCCCCAAGAAGCCAAACTCAAGAGCCCACTTGGCAGATGTCATTTTGTAGGGCGCGTTTGGGCCTCCGATGGCAGCCAGGTTTGGAGGAGGGGGCAGCTTTGGTCTGGGAGAAATCCTCGTCCTTATGGAATTTTTGTAGGCAAAAGCCCAGGACGGGCCGCAGGCAAGTTGGCTTTGAAAGGAGGCACTTCCACCCAAGAAGCCAAACTCAAGAGCCCACTTGGCAGGTGTCATTTTGTAGGGCGCGTTTGGGCCTCCGATGGCAGCCAGGTTTGGAGGAGGGGGCAGCTTTGGTCTGGGAGAAATCCTCGTCCTTATGGAATTTTTGTAGTCTAAAGCCCTGCACGGGCCGCAGGCTAGTTAGGCAAGTTGGCTTTGAAAGGAGGCACTTTTCCGCAAGAAGCCAAACTCAAGAGCCCACTTGGCAGATGTCATTTTGTAGGGCGCGTTTGGGCCTCCGATGGCAGCCAGGTTTGGAGGAGGGGGCAGCTTTGGTCTGGGAGAAATCCTCGTCCTTCTGGAATTTTTGGAGGCAAAAGCCCAGGACGGGCCGCAGGCAAGTTGGCTTTGAAAGGAGGCACTTCCACCCAAGAAGCCAAACTCAAGAGCCCACTTGGCAGATGTCATTTTGTAGGGCGCGTTTGGGCCTCCGATGGCAGCCAGGTTTGGAGGAGGGGGCAGCTTTGGTCTGGGAGAAATCCTCGTCCTTATGGAATTTTTGTAGGCAAAAGCCCTGCATGGGCCGCAGGCAAGTTGACTCCGAAAGGAGGCACTTTTCCCCAGGAAGCCAAACTCAAGAACCCTCAATGCAGGTGTCATTTTGTGGGGCGCGTTTGGGCCTCCGATGGCAGCCAGGTTTGGAGGAGGGGGCAGCTTTGGTCTGGGAGAAATCCTCGTCCTTATGGAATTTTTGTAGTCTAAAGCCCA
Organism: Cinclus cinclus; assembly: GCF_963662255.1. Taxonomy (NCBI): domain Eukaryota; kingdom Metazoa; phylum Chordata; class Aves; order Passeriformes; family Cinclidae; genus Cinclus; species Cinclus cinclus. The sequence continues at coordinate 8,223 of NW_026912151.1, forward strand.
GCACGGGCTGCAGGCAAGTTGGCTTTGAAAGGAGGCACTTTCCCCCAAGAAGCCAAACTCAGGAGCCCACTTGGCAGATGTCATTTTGTAGGGCGCGTTTGGGCCTCCGATGGCAGCCAGGTTTGGAGGAGGGGGCAGCTTTGGTCTGGGAGAAATCCTCGTCCTTATGGAATTTTTGTAGGCAAAAGCCCAGAATGGGCCGCAGGCTAGTTAGGCAAGTTGGCTTTGAAAGGAGGCACTTTTCCGCAAGAAGCCAAACTCAAGAGCCCACTTGGCAGGTGTCATTTTGTAGGGCGCGTTTGGGCCTCCAATGGCAGCCAGGTTTGGAGGAGGGGGCAGCTTTGGTCTGGGAGAAATCCTCGTCCTTATGGAATTTTTGTAGGCAAAAGCCCAGGACGGGCCACAGGCAAGTTGGCTTTGAAAGGAGGCACTTCCACCCAAGAAGCCAAACTCAAGAGCCCACTTGGCAGATGTCATTTTGTAGGGCACGTTTGGGCCTCTGATGGCAGCCAGGTTTGGAGGAGGGGGCAGATTTGGTCTGGAAGAAATCCTCGTCCTTATGGAATTTTTGTAGGCAAAAGCCCTGCATGGGCCGCCGGCAAGTTGACTCCGAAAGGAGGCACTTTTCCCCAAGAAGCCAAACTCAAGAGCCCACTTGGCAGATGTCATTTTGTAGGGCGCGTTTGGGCCTCCGATGGCAGCCAGGTTTGGAGGAGGGGGCAGCTTTGGTCTGGGAGAAATCCTCGTCCTTATGGAATTTTTGTAGGCAAAAGCCCAGCACGGGCCGCAGGCAAGTTAGGCAAGTTGGCTTTGAAAGGAGGCACTTTTCCCCAAGAAGCCAAACTCAAGAACCCGCAATGCAGATGTCCTTTTGTAGGGCGCGTTTGGGCCTCTGATGGCAGCCAGGTTTGGAGGAGGGGGCAGCTTTGTTCTGGGAGAAATCCTCGTCCTTCTGGAATTTTTTTACTCAAAAGCCCAGGACGGGCCGCAGGCAAGTTAGGCATTTTGGCTCCGAAAGGAGGCACTTTTCCCCAAGAAGCCAAACTCAAGAGCCCACTTGGCAGATGTCATTTTGTAGGGCGCGTTTGGGCCTCCGATGGCAGCCAGGTTTGGAGGAGGGGGCAGCTTTGGTCTGGGAGAAATCCTCGTCCTTATGGAATTTTTGTAGGCAAAAGCCCAGGACGGGCCGCAGGCAAGTTGGCTTTGAAAGGAGGCACTTCCACCCAAGAAGCCAAACTCAAGAGCCCACTTGGCAGGTGTCATTTTGTAGGGCGCGTTTGGGCCTCCGATGGCAGCCAGGTTTGGAGGAGGGGGCAGCTTTGGTCTGGGAGAAATCCTCGTCCTTATGGAATTTTTGTAGTCTAAAGCCCAGCACGGGCCGCAGGCTAGTTAGGCAAGTTGGCTTTGAAAGGAGGCACTTTTCCGCAAGAAGCCAAACTCAAGAGCCCACTTGGCAGATGTCATTTTGTAGGGCGCGTTTGGGCCTCCGATGGCAGCCAGGTTTTGAGGAGGGGGCAGCTTTGGTCTGGGAGAAATCCTCGTCCTTCTGGAATTTTTGTAGGCAAAAGCCCAGGACGGGCCGCAGGCAAGTTGGCTTTGAAAGGAGGCACTTTTCCCCAAGAAGCCAAACTCAAGAGCCCACTTGGCAGATGTCATTTTGTAGGGCGCGTTTGGGCCTCCGATGGCAGCCAGGTTTGGAGGAGGGGGCAGCTTTGGTCTGGGAGAAATCCTCGTCCTTATGGAATTTTTGTAGGCAAAAGCCCAGGTCTGGCCGCAGGCAAGTTGACTCCGAAAGGAGGCACTTTTCCCCAGGAAGCCAAACTCAAGAACCCTCAATGCAGGTGTCATTTTGTGGGGCGCGTTTGGGCCTCCGATGGCAGCCAGGTTTGGAGGAGGGGGCAGCTTTGGTCTGGGAGAAATCCTCGTCCTTATGGAATTTTTGTAGTCTAAAGCCCAGCACGGGCTGCAGGCAAGTTGGCTTTGAAAGGAGGCACTTTCCCCCAGGAAGCCAAACTCAGGAGCCCACTTGGCAGATGTCATTTTGTAGGGCGCGTTTGGGCCACCGATGGCAGCCAGGTTTGGAGGAGGGGGCAGCTTTGGTCTGGGAGAAATCCTCGTCCTTATGGAATTTTTGTAGGCAAAAGCCCAGAATGGGCCGCAGGCTAGTTAGGCAAGTTGGCTTTGAAAGGAGGCACTTTTCCGCAAGAAGCCAAACTCAAGAGCCCACTTGGCAGGTGTCATTTTGTAGGGCGCGTTTGGGCCTCCGATGGCAGCCAGGTTTGGAGGAGGGGGCAGCTTTGGTCTGGGAGAAATCCTCGTCCTTATGGAATTTTTGTAGGCAAAAGCCCAGGACGGGCCGCAGGCAAGTTGGCTTTGAAAGGAGGCACTTCCACCCAAGAAGCCAAACTCAAGAGCCCACTTGGCAGATGTCATTTTGTAGGGCACGTTTGGGCCTCTGATGGCAGCCAGGTTTGGAGGAGGGGGCAGCTTTGGTCTGGGAGAAATCCTCGTCCTTATGGAAATTTTTTAGGCAAAAGCCCTGCATGGGCCGCCGGCAAGTTGACTCCGAAAGGAGGCACTTCCACCCAAGAAGCCAAACTCAAGAGCCCACTTGGCAGATGTCATTTTGTAGGGCGCGTTTGGGCCTCCGATGGCAGCCAGGTTTGGAGGAGGGGGCAGCTTTGGTCTGGGAGAAATCCTCGTCCTTATGGAATTTTTGTAGGCAAAAGCCCAGCACGGGCCGCAGGCTAGTTAGGCAAGTTGGCTCCGAAAGGAGGCACTTTTCCCCAAGAACCCAAACTCAAGAGCCCACTTGGCAGGTGTCATTTTGTAGGGCGCGTTTGGGCCTCCGATGGCAGCCAGGTTTGGAGGAGGGGGCAGCTTTGGTCTGGGAGAAATCCTCGTCCTTATGGAATTTTTGTAGGCAAAAGCCCTGCATGGGCCGCCGGCAAGTTGGCTTTGAAAGGAGGCACTTTTCCCCAAGAAGCCAAATTCAAGAACCCACAATGCAGATGTCATTTTGTAGGGCGCGTTTGGGCCTCCGATGGCAGCCAGGTTTGGAGGAGGGGGCAGCTTTGGTCTGGGAGAAATCCTCGTCCTTCTGGAATTTTTGTAGTCAAAAGCCCAGGACGGGCCGCAGGCAAGTTAGGCAAGTTGGCTATGAAAGGATGCACTTTCCCCAAGAAGCCAAACTCAAGAACCCACAATGCAGATGTCATTTTGTAGGGCGCGTTTGGGCCTCCGATGGCAGCCAGGTTTGGAGGAGGGGGCTGCTTTGTTCTGGGTGAAATCCTCGTCCTTCTGGAATTTTTGTAGGCAAAAGCCCTGCATGGGCCGCAGGCAAGTTGACTCCGAAAGGAGGCACTTTTCCCCAGGAAGCCAAACTCAAGAACCCTCAATGCAGGTGTCATTTTGTGGGACGCGTTTGGGCCTCCGATGGCAGCCAGGTTTGGAGGAGGGGGCAGCTTTGGTCTGGGAGAAATCCTCGTCCCTCTGGAATTTTTGGAGGCAAAAGCCCAGGACTGGCCGCAGGCAAGTTAGGCAAGTTGGCTCCGAAAGGAGGCACTTTTCCCCAAGAAGCCAAACTCAAGAGCCCACTTGGCAGATGTCATTTTGTGGGGCACGTTTGGGCCTCCGATGGCAGCCAGGTTTGGAGGAGGGGGCAGCTTTGGTCTGGGAGAAATCCTCGTCCTTATGGAATTTTTGTAGGAAAAAGCCCAGCATGGGCCGCTGGCAAGTTGGCTCCGAAAGGAGGCACTTTTCCCCAAGAAGCCAAACTCAAGAGCCCACAATGCAGATGTCATTTTGTAGGGCGCGTTTGGGCCTCCGATGGCAGCCAGGTTTGGAGGAGGGGGCAGCTTTGGTCTGGGAGAAATCCTCGTCCTTATGGAATTTTTGGAGGCAAAAGCCCAGCACGGGCCGCAGGCTAGTTAGGCAAGTTGGCTCCGAAAGGAGGCACTTTTCCCCAAGAACCCAAACTCAAGAGCCCACTTGGCAGGTGTCATTTTGTAGGGCGCGTTTGGGCCTCCGATGGCAGCCAGGTTTGGAGGAGGGGGCAGCTTTGGTCTGGGAGAAATCCTCGTCCTTATGGAATTTTTGTAGGCAAAAGCCCTGCATGGGCCGCCGGCAAGTTGGCTTTGAAAGGAGGCACTTTTCCCCAAGAAGCCAAATTCAAGAACCCACAATGCAGATGTCATTTTGTAGGGCGCGTTTGGGCCTCCGATGGCAGCCAGGTTTGGAGGAGGGGGCAGCTTTGGTCTGGGAGAAATCCTCGTCCTTCTGGAATTTTTGTAGTCAAAAGCCCAGGACGGGCCGCAGGCAAGTTAGGCAAGTTGGCTCCGAAAGGAGGCACTTTTCCCCAAGAAGCCAAACTCAAGAACCCACAATGCAGATGTCATTTTGTAGGGCGCGTTTGGGCCTCCGATGGCAGCCAGGTTTGGAGGAGGGGGCAGCTTTGTTCTGGGTGAAATCCTCGTCCTTCTGGAATTTTTGTAGGCAAAAGCCCAGAATGGGCCGCAGGCAAGTTGGCTTTGAAAGGAGGCACTTTCCCCCAAGAAGCCAAACTGAAGAGCCCACTTGGCAGATGTCATTTTGTAGGGCGCGTTTGGGCCTCCGATGGCAGCCAGGTTTGGAGGAGGGGGCAGCTTTGGTCTGGGAGAAATCCTCGTCCTTCTGGAATTTTTGTAGGCAAAAGCCCAGGACGGGCCGCAGGCAAGTTGGCTTTGAAAGGAGGCACTTCCACCCAAGAAGCCAAACTCAAGAGCCCACTTGGCAGGTGTCATTTTGTAGGGCACGTTTGGGCCTCCGATGGCAGCCAGGTTTGGAGGAGGGGGCAGCTTTGTTCTGGGAGAAATCCTCGTCCTTCTGGAATTTTTGTAGGCAAAAGCCCTGCATGGGCCGCAGGCAAGTTGACTCCGAAAGGAGGCACTTTTCCCCAGGAAGCCAAACTCAAGAACCCTCAATGCAGGTGTCATTTTGTGGGACGCGTTTGGGCCTCCGATGGCAGCCAGGTTTGGAGGAGGGGGCAGCTTTGGTCTGGGAGAAATCCTCGTCCCTCTGGAATTTTTGGAGGCAAAAGCCCAGGACGGGCCGCAGGCAAGTTAGGCAAGTTGGTTTTTAAAGGAGGCACTTTTCCCCAAGAAGCCAAACTCAAGAGCCCACTTGGCAGATGTCATTTTGTGGGGCACGTTTGGTCCTCTGATGGCAGCCAGGTTTGGAGGAGGGGGCAGCTTTGGTCTGGGAGAAATCCTCGTCCTTATGGAATTTTTGTAGTCTAAAGCCCAGCACGGGCCGCAGGCTAGTTAGGCAAGTTGGCTTTGAAAGGAGGCACTTTCCCCCAAGAAGCCAAACTCAAGAGCCCACTTGGCAGATGTCATTTTGTAGGGCGCGTTTGGGCCTCCGATGGCAGCCAGGTTTGGAGGAGGGGGCAGCTTTGGTCTGGGAGAAATCCTCGTCCTTATGGAATTTTTGTAGGCAAAAGCCCAGGACGGGCCGCAGGCAAGTTGGCTTTGAAAGGAGGCACTTTTCCCCAAGAAGCCAAACTCAAGAGCCCACTTGGCAGATGTCATTTTGTAGGGCACGTTTGGGCCTCCGATGGCAGCCAGGTTTGGAGGAGGGGGCAGCTTTGGTCTGGGAGAAATCCTCGTCCTTATGGAATTTTTGTAGGCAAAAGCCCTGCATGGGCCGCAGGCAAGTTGACTCCGAAAGGAGGCACTTTCCCCAGGAAGCCAAACTCAAGAGCCCACTTGGCAGATGTCATTTTGTAGGGCGCGTTTGGACCTCCGATGGCAGCCAGGTTTGGAGGAGGGGGCAGCTTTGGTCTGGGAGGAATCCTCGTCCTTATGGAATTTTTGTAGCAAAAGCCCGGGACGGGACGCAGGCAAGTTGGTTTTGAAAGGAGTCACTTTTCCCCAAGAAGCCAAACTCAAGAGCCCACTTGGCAGGTGTCATTATGTAGGGCGCGTTTGGGCCTCCGATGGCAGCCAGGTTTGGAGGAGGGGGCAGCTTTGTTCTGGGAGAAATTCTTGTCCTTATGGAATTTTTGTTGGCAAAAGCCCAGGACGGTCCGCAGGCAAGTTAGGCAAGTTGGCTATGAAAGGAGGCACTTTCCCCAAGAAGCCAAACTCACGAACCCACAATGCAGATGTCATTTTGTAGGGCGCGTTTGGGCCTCCGATGGCAGCCAGGTTTGGAGGAGGGGGCAGCTTTGGTCTGGGAGAAATCCTCGTCCTTATGGAATTTTTGTAGGCAAAAGCCCAGCACGGGCCGCAGGCTAGTTAGGCAAGTTGGCTCCGAAAGGAGGCACTTTTCCCCAAGAAGCCAAACTCAAGAGCCCACTTGGCAGGTGTCATTTTGTAGGGCGCGTTTGGGCCTCCGATGGCAGCCAGGTTTGGAGGAGGGGGCAGCTTTGGTCTGGGAGAAATCCTCGTCCTTATGGAATTTTGGTAGGCAAAAGCCCTGCATGGGCCGCCGGCAAGTTGGCTTTGAAAGGAGGCACATTTCCGCAAGAAGCCAAACTCAAGAGCCCACTTGGCAGATGTCATTTTGTAGGGCGCGTTTGGGCCTCCGATGGCAGCCAGGTTTGGCGGAGGGGGCAGCTTTGGTCTGGGAGGAATCCTCGTCCTTATGGAATTTTTGTAGCAAAAGTCCGGGACGGGATGCAGGCAAGTTAGGCAAGTTGGCTTTGAAAGGAGGCACTTTTCCCCAAGAAGCCAAATTCAAGAACCGACAATGCAGATGTCATTTTGTAGGGTTAGTTTGGGCCTCCGATGGCAGCCAGGTTTGGAGGAGGGGGCAGCTTTGGTCTGGGAGAAATCCTCGTCCTTCTGGAATTTTTGTAGTCAAAAGCCCAGGACGGGCCGCAGGCAAGTTAGGCAAGTTGGCTCCGAAAGGAGGCACTTTTCCCCAAGAAGCCAAACTCAAGAACCCACAATGCAGATGTCATTTTGTAGGGCGCGTTTGGGCCTCCGATGGCAGCCAGGTTTGGAGGAGGGGGCAGCTTTGGTCTGGGTGAAATCCTCGTCCTTCTGGAATTTTTGTAGGCATAAGCCCAGGACGGGACGCAGGCAAGTTGGCTTTGAAAGGAGGCACTTTTCCCCAAGAAGCCAAACTGAAGAGCCCACTTGGCAGATGTCATTTTGTAGGGCGCGTTTGGGCCTCCGATGGCAGCCAGGTTTGGAGGAGGGGGCAGCTTTGGTCTGGGAGAAATCCTCGTCCTTCTGGAATTTTTGTAGGCAAAAGCCCAGGACGGGCCGCAGGCAAGTTGGCTTTGAAAGGAGGCACTTCCACCCAAGAAGCCAAACTCAAGAGCCCACTTGGCAGGTGTCATTTTGTAGGGCACGTTTGGGCCTCCGATGGCAGCCAGGTTTGGAGGAGGGGGCAGCTTTGGTCTGGGAGAAATCCTCGTCCTTATGGAATTTTTGGAGGCAAAAGCCCAGGACTGGCCGCAGGCAAGTTAGGCAAGTTGGCTCCGAAAGGAGGCACTTTTCCCCAAGAAGCCAAACTCCAGAACCCTCAATGCAGATGTCATTTTGTGGGGCGCGTTTGGGCCTCTGATGGCAGCCAGGTTTGGAGGAGGGGGCAGCTTTGGTCTGGGAGAAATCCTCGTCCTTCTGGAATTTTTGTAGTCTAAAGCCCAGCACGGGCTGCAGGCAAGTTGGCTTTGAAAGGAGGCACTTTTCCCCAAGAAGCCAAACTCAGGAGCCCACTTGGCAGATGTCATTTTGTAGGGCGCGTTTGGGCCTCCGATGGCAGCCAGGTTTGGAGGAGGGGGCAGCTTTGGTCTGGGAGAAATCCTCGTCCTTATGGAATTTTTGTAGGCAAAAGCCCAGAATGGGCCGCAGGCTAGTTAGGCAAGTGGGCTTTGAAAGGAGGCACTTTTCCGCAAGAAGCCAAACTCAAGAGCCCACTTGGCAGATGTCATTTTGTAGGGCGCGTTTGGGCCTCCGATGGCAGCCAGGTTTGGAGGAGGGGGCAGCTTTGGTCTGGGAGAAATCCTCGTCCTTATGGAATTTTTGTAGGCAAAAGCCCAGGACGGGCCACAGGCAAGTTGGCTTTGAAAGGAGGCACTTCCACCCAAGAAGCCAAACTCAAGAGCCCACTTGGCAGATGTCATTTTGTAGGGCACGTTTGGGCCTCTGATGGCAGCCAGGTTTGGAGGAGGGGGCAGATTTGGTCTGGAAGAAATCCTCGTCCTTATGGAATTTTTGTAGGCAAAAGCCCTGCATGGGCCGCCGGCAAGTTGACTCCGAAAGGAGGCACTTTTCCCCAAGAAGCCAAACTCAAGAGCCCACTTGGCAGATGTCATTTTGTAGGGCGCGTTTGGGCCTCCGATGGCAGCCAGGTTTGGAGGAGGGGGCAGCTTTGGTCTGGGAGAAATCCTCGTCCTTATGGAATTTTTGTAGGCAAAAGCCCAGGACGGGCCGCAGGCAAGTTAGGCAAGTTGGCTTTGAAAGGAGGCACTTTTCCCCAAGAAGCCAAACTCAAGAACCTGCAATGCAGATGTCCTTTTGTAGGGCGCGTTTGGGCCTCCGATGGCAGCCAGGTTTGGAGGAGGGGGCAGCTTTGTTCTGGGAGAAATCCTCGTCCTTCTGGAATTTTTGTACTCAAAAGCCCAGGACGGGCCGCAGGCAAGTTAGGCATTTTGGCTCCGAAAGGAGGCACTTTTCCCCAAGAAGCCAAACTCAAGAGCCCACTTGGCAGATGTCATTTTGTAGGGCGCGTTTGGGCCTCCGATGGCAGCCAGGTTTGGAGGAGGGGGCAGCTTTGGTCTGGGAGAAATCCTCGTCCTTATGGAATTTTTGTAGGCACAAGCCCAGGACGGGCCGCAGGCAAGTTGGCTTTGAAAGGAGGCACTTCCACCCAAGAAGCCAAACTCAAGAGCCCACTTGGCAGGTGTCATTTTGTAGGGCGCGTTTGGGCCTCCGATGGCAGCCAGGTTTGGAGGAGGGGGCAGCTTTGGTCTGGGAGAAATCCTCGTCCTTATGGAATTTTTGTAGTCTAAAGCCCAGCACGGGCCGCAGGCTAGTTAGGCAAGTTGGCTTTGAAAGGAGGCACTTTTCCGCAAGAAGCCAAACTCAAGAGCCCACTTGGCAGATGTCATTTTGTAGGGCGCGTTTGGGCCTCCGATGGCAGCCAGGTTTGGAGGAGGGGGCAGCTTTGGTCTGGGAGAAATCCTCGTCCTTCTGGAATTTTTGTAGGCAAAAGCCCAGGACGGGCCGCAGGCAAGTTGGCTTTGAAAGGAGGCACTTCCACCCAAGAAGCCAAACTCAAGAACCCTCAATGCAGGTGTCATTTTGTGGGGCGCATTTGGGCCTCCGATGGCAGCCAGGTTTGGAGGAGGGGGCAGCTTTGGTCTGGGAGAAATCCTCGTCCTTATGGAATTTTTGTAGTCTAAAGCCCAGCACGGGCTGCAGGCAAGTTGGCTTTGAAAGGAGGCACTTTCCCCCAAGAAGCCAAACTCAGGAGCCCACTTGGCAGATGTCATTTTGTAGGGCGCGTTTGGGCCACCGATGGCAGCCAGGTTTGGAGGAGGGGGCAGCTTTGGTCTGGGAGAAATCCTCGTCCTTATGGAATTTTTGGAGGCAAAAGCCCAGAATGGGCCGCAGGCTAGTTAGGCAAGTTGGCTTTGAAAGGAGGCTCTTTTCCGCAAGAAGCCAAACTCAAGAGCCCACTTGGCAGATGTCATTTTGTAGGGCGCGTTTGGGCCTCCGATGGCAGCCAGGTTTGGAGGAGGGGGCAGCTTTGGTCTGGGAGAAATCCTCGTCCTTATGGAATTTTTGTAGGCAAAAGCCCAGGGCGGGCCGCAGGCAAGTTGGCTTTGAAAGGAGGCACTTCCACCCAAGAAGCCAAACTCAAGAGCCCACTTGGCAGATGTCATTTTGTAGGGCACGTTTGGGCCTCTGATGGCAGCCAGGTTTGGAGGAGGGGGCAGCTTTGGTCTGGGAGAAATCCTCGTCCTTATGGAATTTTTTTAGGCAAAAGCCCTGCATGGGCCGCCGGCAAGTTGACTCCGAAAGGAGGCACTTTTCCCCAAGAAGCCAAACTCAAGAGCCCACTTGGCAGATGTCATTTTGTGGGGCGCGTTTGGGCCTCCGATGGCAGCCAGGTTTGGAGGAGGGGGCAGCTTTGGTCTGGGAGAAATCCTCGTCCTTATGGAATTTTTGTAGGCAAAAGCCCAGGACGGGCCGCAGGCAAGTTACGCAAGTTGGCTTTGAAAGGAGGCACTTTTCCCCAAGAAGCCAAACTCAAGAGCCCACAATGCAGATGTCCTTTTGTAGGGCGCGTTTGGGCCTCCGATGGCAGCCAGGTTTGGAGGAGGGGGCAGCTTTGGTCTGGGAGAAATCCTCGTCCTTCTGGAATATTTGTACTCAAAAGCCCAGGACGGGCCGCAGGCAAGTTAGGCATTTTGGCTCCGAAAGGAGGCACTTTTCCCCAAGAAGCCAAACTCAAGAGCCCACTTGGCAGATGTCATTTTGTAGGGCGCGTTTGGGCCTCCGATGGCAGCCAGGTTTGGAGGAGGGGGCAGCTTTGTTCTGGGAGAAATCCTCGTCCTTATGGAATTTTTGTAGGCACAAGCCCAGGACGGGCCGCAGGCAAGTTGGCTTTGAAAGGAGGCACTTTTCCCCAAGAAGCCAAACTCAAGAGCCCACTTGGCAGGTGTCATTTTGTAGGGCGCGTTTGGGCCTCCGATGGCAGCCAGGTTTGGAGGAGGGGGCAGCTTTGGTCTGGGAGAAATCCTCGTCCTTCTGGAATTTTTGTAGGCAAAAGCCCTGCATGGGCCGCAGGCAAGTTGACTCCGAAAGGAGGCACTTTTCCCCAGGAAGCCAAACTCAAGAACCCTCAATGCAGGTGTCATTTTGTGGGGCGCGTTTGGGCCTCCGATGGCAGCCAGGTTTGGAGGAGGGGGCAGCTTTGGTCTGGGAGAAATCCTCGTCCTTATGGAATTTTTGTAGTCTAAAGCCCAGCACGGGCCGCAGGCTAGTTAGGCAAGTTGGCTTTGAAAGGAGGCACTTTCCCCCAAGAAGCCAAACTCAGGAGCCCACTTGGCAGATGTCATTTTGTAGGGCGCGTTTGGGCCTCCGATGGCAGCCAGGTTTGGAGGAGGGGGCAGCTTTGGTCTGGGAGAAATCCTCATCCTTATGGAATTTTTGTAGGAAAAAGCCCAGGACGGGCCGCAGGCAAGTTGGCTCCGAACGGAGGCACTTTTCCCCAAGAAGCCAAACTCAAGAGCCCACTTGGCAGGTGTCATTTTGTAGGGCGCGTTTGGGACTCCGATGGCAGCCAGGTTTGGAGGAGGGGGCAGCTTTGGTCTGGGAGAAATCCTCGTCCTTATGGAATTTTTGGAGGCAAAAGCCCTGCATGGGCCGCAGGCAAGTTGACTCCGAAAGGAGGTACTTTTCCCCAGGAAGCCAAACTCAAGAGCCCACTTGGCAGATGTCATTATGTAGGGCGCGTTTGGACCTCCGATGGCAGCCAGGTTTGGAGGAGGGGGCAGCTTTGGTCTGGGAGGAATCCTCGTCCTTATGGAATGTTTGAAGCAAAAGCCCGGGACGGGACGCAGGCAAGTTGGTTTTTATAGGAGGCACTTTCACCCAAGAAGCCAAACTCAAGAGCCCACTTGGCAGGTGTCATTATGTAGGGCGCGTTTGGGCCTCCGATGGCAGCCAGGTTTGGAGGAGGGGGCAGCTTTGTTCTGGGAGAAATTCTTGTCCTTATGGAATTTTTGTTGGCAAAAGCCCAGGACGGTCCGCAGGCAAGTTAGGCATTTTGGCTCCGAAAGGAGGCACTTTTCCCCAAGAAGCCAAACTCAAGAGCCCACTTGGCAGATGTCATTTTGTAGGGCGCGTTTGGGCCTCCGATGGCAGCCAGGTTTGGAGGAGGGGGCAGCTTTGGTCTGGGAGAAATCCTCGTCCTTATGGAATTTTTGTAGGCAAAAGCCCAGCACGGGCCGCAGGCAAGTTGGCTTTGAAAGGAGGCACTTCCACCCAAGAAGCCAAACTCAAGAGCCCACTTGGCAGATGTCATTTTGTAGGGCGCGTTTGGGCCTCCGATGGCAGCCAGGTTTGGAGGAGGGGGCAGCTTTGGTCTGGGAGAAATCCTCGTCCTTATGGAATTTTTGTAGGCAAAAGCCCTGCATGGGCCGCAGGCAAGTTGACTCCGAAAGGAGGCACTTTTCCCCAGGAAGCCAAACTCAAGAACCCTCAATGCAGGTGTCATTTTGTGGGGCGCGTTTGGGCCTCCGATGGCAGCCAGGTTTGGAGGAGGGGGCAGCTTTGGTCTGGGAGAAATCCTCGTCCTTCTGGAATTTTTGTAGTCTAAAGCCCAGCACGGGCTGCAGGCAAGTTGGCTTTGAAAGGAGGCACTTTCCCCCAAGAAGCCAAACTCAGGAGCCCACTTGGCAGATGTCATTTTGTAGGGCGCGTTTGGGCCACCGATGGCAGCCAGGTTTGGAGGAGGGGGCAGCTTTGGTCTGGGAGAAATCCTCGTCCTTATGGAATTTTTGTAGGCATAAGCCCAGAATGGGCCGCAGGCTAGTTAGGCAAGTTGGCTTTGAAAGGAGGCTCTTTTCCGCAAGAAGCCAAACTCAAGAGCCCACTTGGCAGATGTCATTTTGTAGGGCGCGTTTGGGCCTCCGATGGCAGCCAGGTTTGGAGGAGGGGGCAGCTTTGGTCTGGGAGAAATCCTCGTCCTTATGGAATTTTTGTAGGCAAAAGCCCAGGGCGGGCCGCAGGCAAGTTGGCTTTGAAAGGAGGCACTTCCACCCAAGAAGCCAAACTCAAGAGCCCACTTGGCAGATGTCATTTTGTAGGGCACGTTTGGGCCTCTGATGGCAGCCAGGTTTGGAGGAGGGGGCAGCTTTGGTCTGGGAGAAATCCTCGTCCTTATGGAATTTTTTTAGGCAAAAGCCCTGCATGGGCCGCCGGCAAGTTGACTCCGAAAGGAGGCACTTTTCCCCAAGAAGCCAAACTCAAGAGCCCACAATGCAGATGTCCTTTTGTAGGGCGCGTTTGGGCCTCCGATGGCAGCCAGGTTTGGAGGAGGGGGCAGCTTTGGTCTGGGAGAAATCCTCGTCCTTCTGGAATTTTTGTACTCAAAAGCCCAGGACGGGCCGCAGGCAAGTTAGGCATTTTGGCTCCGAAAGGAGGCACTTTTCCCCAAGAAGCCAAACTCAGGAGCCCACTTGGCAGATGTCATTTTGTAGGGCGCGTTTGGGCCTCCGATGGCAGCCAGGTTTGGAGGAGGGGGCAGCTTTGTTCTGGGAGAAATCCTCGTCCTTATGGAATTTTTGTAGGCACAAGCCCAGGACGGGCCGCAGGCAAGTTGGCTTTGAAAGGAGGCACTTTTCCCCAAGAAGCCAAACTCAAGAGCCCACTTGGCAGGTGTCATTTTGTAGGGCGCGTTTGGGCCTCCGATGGCAGCCAGGTTTGGAGGAGGGGGCAGCTTTGGTCTGGGAGAAATCCTCGTCCTTCTGGAATTTTTGTAGGCAAAAGCCCTGCATGGGCCGCAGGCAAGTTGACTCCGAAAGGAGGCACTTTTCCCCAGGAAGCCAAACTCAAGAACCCTCAATGCAGGTGTCATTTTGTGGGGCGCGTTTGGGCCTCCGATGGCAGCCAGGTTTGGAGGAGGGGGCAGCTTTGGTCTGGGAGGAATCCTCGTCCTTATGGAATTTTTGAAGCAAAAGCCCGGGACGGGACGCAGGCAAGTTGGTTTTTAAAGGAGGCACTTTTCCCCAAGAAGCCAAACTCAAGAGCCCACTTGGCAGGTGTCATTATGTAGGGCGCGTTTGGGCCTCCGATGGCAGCCAGGTTTGGAGGAGGGGGCAGCTTTGTTCTGGGAGAAATTCTTGTCCTTATGGAATTTTTGTTGGCAAAAGCCCAGGACGGTCCGCAGGCAAGTTAGGCATTTTGGCTCCGAAAGGAGGCACTTTTCCCCAAGAAGCCAAACTCAAGAGCCCACTTGGCAGGTGTCATTTTGTAGGGCGCGTTTGGGCCTCCGATGGCAGCCAGGTTTGGAGGAGGGGGCAGCTTTGGTCTGGGAGAAATCCTCGTCCTTATGGAATTTTTGTAGGCAAAAGCCCAGCACGGGCCGCAGGCTAGTTAGGCAAGTTGGCTCCGAAAGGAGGCACTTTTCCCCAAGAAGCCAAACTCAAGAGCCCACTTGGCAGGTGTCATTTTGTAGGGCACGTTTGGGCCTCCGATGGCAGCCAGGTTTGGAGGAGGGGGCAGCTTTGGTCTGGGAGAAATCCTCGTCCTTATGGAATTTTGGTAGGCAAAAGCCCTGCATGGGCCGCCGGCAAGTTGGCTTTGAAAGGAGGCACTTTTCCGCAAGAAGCCAAACTCAAGAGCCCACTTGGCAGATGTCATTTTGTAGGGCGCGTTTGGGCCTCCGATGGCAGCCAGGTTTGGCGGAGGGGGCAGCTTTGGTCTGGGAGGAATCCTCGTCCTTATGGAATTTTTGTAGCAAAAGTCCGGGACGGGATGCAGGCAAGTTAGGCAAGTTGGCTTTGAAAGGAGGCACTTTTCCCCAAGAAGCCAAATTCAAGAACCGGCAATGCAGATGTCATTTTGTAGGGTTAGTTTGGGCCTCCGATGGCAGCCAGGTTTGGAGGAGGGGGCAGCTTTGGTCTGGGAGAAATCCTCGTCCTTCTGGAATTTTTGTAGTCAAAAGCCCAGGACGGGCCGCAGGCAAGTTAGGCAAGTTGGCTCCGAAAGGAGGCACTTTTCCCCAAGAAGCCAAACTCAAGAACCCACAATGCAGGTGTCATTTTGTAGGGCGCGTTTGGGCCTCCGATGGCAGCCAGGTTTGGAGGAGGGGGCAGCTTTGGTCTGGGAGAAATCCTCGTCCTTCTGGAATTTTTGTAGGCAAAAGCCCAGGACGGGCCGCAGGCAAGTTGGCTTTGAAAGGAGGCACTTCCACCCAAGAAGCCAAACTCAAGAGCCCACTTGGCAGGTGTCATTTTGTAGGGCACGTTTGGGCCTCCGATGGCAGCCAGGCTTGGAGGAGGGGGCAGCTTTGGTCTGGGAGAAATCCTCGTCCTTCTGGAATTTTTGGAGGCAAAAGCCCTGCATGGGCCGCAGGCAAGTTGACTCCGAAAGGAGGCACTTTTCCCCAGGAAGCCAAACTCAAGAACCCTCAATGCAGGTGTCATTTTGTGGGACGCGTTTGGGCCTCCGATGGCAGCCAGGTTTGGAGGAGGGGGCAGCTTTGGTCTGGGAGAAATCCTCGTCCTTCTGGAATTTTTGGAGGCAAAAGCCCAGGACGGGCCGCAGGCAAGTTAGGCAAGTTGGCTCCGAAAGGAGGCACTTTTCCCCAAGAAGCCAAACTCAAGAGCCCACTTGGCAGATATCATTTTGTGGGGCGCGTTTGGGCCTCTGATGGCAGCCAGGTTTGGAGGAGGGGGCAGCTTTGGTCTGGGAGAAATCCTCGTCCTTATGGAATTTTTGTAGTCAAAAGCCCAGGACGGGACGCAGGCAAGTTAGGCAAGTTGGCTTTGAAAGGAGGCACTTTTCCCCAAGAAGCCAAACTCAAGAGCCCACTTGGCAGGTGTCATTTTGTAGGGCGCGTTTGGGCCTCCGATGGCAGCCAGGTTTGGAGGAGGGGGCAGCTTTGGTCTGGGAGAAATCCTCGTCCTTATGGAATTTTTGTAGGAAAAAGCCCAGGACGGGCCGCAGGCAAGTTGGCTTTGAAAGGAGGCACTTCCACCCAAGAAGCCAAACTCAAGAGCCCACTTGGCAGATGTCATTTTGTAGGGCGCGTTTGGGCCTCCGATGGCAGCCAGGTTTGGAGGAGGGGGCAGCTTTGGTCTGGGAGAAATCCTCGTCCTTATGGAATTTTTGTAGGCAAAAGCCCTGCATGGGCCGCAGGCAAGTTGACTCCGAAAGGAGGCACTTTTCCCCAGGAAGCCAAACTCAAGAGCCCACTTGGCAGATGTCATTTTGTAGGGCGCGTTTGGACCTCCGATGGCAGCCAGGTTTGGAGGAGGGGGCAGCTTTGGTCTGGGAGGAATCCTCGTCCTTATGGAATTTTTGTAGCAAAAGCCCGGGACGGGACGCAGGCAAGTTGGTTTTGAAAGGAGTCACTTTTCCCCAAGAAGCCAAACTCAAGAGCCCACTAGGCAGGTGTCATTATGTAGGGCGCGTTTGGGCCTCCGATGGCAGCCAGGTTTGGAGGAGGGGGCAGCTTTGGTCTGGGAGAAATCCTCGTCCTTATGGAATTTTTGTAGTCAAAAGCCCAGGACGGGCCGCAGGCAAGTTAGGCAAGTTGGCTCCGAAAGGAGGCACTTTTCCCCAAGAAGCCAAACTCAAGAGCCCACTTGGCAGGTGTCATTTTGTAGGGCGCGTTTGGGCCTCCGATGGCAGCCAGGTTTGGAGGAGGGGGCAGCTTTGGTCTGGGAGAAATCCTCGTCCTTATGCAATTTTGGTAGGCAAAAGCCCTGCATGGGCCGCAGGCAAGTTGGCTTTGAAAGGAGGCACTTTTCCGCAAGAAGCCAAACTCAAGAGCCCACTTGGCAGATGTCATTTTGTAGGGCGCGTTTGGGCCTCCGATGGCAGCCAGGTTTGGAGGAGGGGGCAGCTTTGGTCTGGGAGGAATCCTCGTCCTTATGGAATTTTTGTAGCAAAAGTCCGGGACGGGATGCAGGCAAGTTAGGCAAGTTGGCTTTGAAAGGAGGCACTTTTCCCCAAGAAGCCAAATTCAAGAACCCACAATGCAGATGTCATTTTGTAGGGTTAGTTTGGGCCTCCGATGGCAGCCAGGTTTGGAGGAGGGGGCAGCTTTGGTCTGGGAGAAATCCTCGTCCTTCTGGAATTTTTGTAGTCAAAAGCCCAGGACGGGCCGCAGGCAAGTTAGGCAAGTTGGCTCCGAAAGGAGGCACTTTTCCCCAAGAAGCCAAACTCAAGAACCCACAATGCAGATGTCATTTTGTAGGGCGCGTTTGGGCCTCCGATGGCAGCCAGGTTTGGAGGAGGGGGCAGCTTTGGTCTGGGTGAAATCCTCGTCCTTCTGGAATTTTTGTAGGCATAAGCCCAGGACGGGACGCAGGCAAGTTGGCTTTGAAAGGAGGCACTTTCCCCCAAGAAGCCAAACTGAAGAGCCCACTTGGCAGATGTCATTTTGTAGGGCGCGTTTGGGCCTCCGATGGCAGCCAGGTTTGGAGGAGGGGGCAGCTTTGGTCTGGGAGAAATCCTCGTCCTTCTGGAATTTTTGTAGGCAAAAGCCCAGGACGGGCCGCAGGCAAGTTGGCTTTGAAAGGAGGCACTTCCACCCAAGAAGCCAAACTCAAGAGCCCACTTGGCAGGTGTCATTTTGTAGGGCACGTTTGGGCCTCCGATGGCAGCCAGGTTTGGAGGAGGGGGCAGCTTTGGTCTGGGAGAAATCCTCGTCCTTCTGGAATTTTTGGAGGCAAAAGCCCTGCATGGGCCGCAGGCAAGTTGACTCCGAAAGGAGGCACTTTTCCCCAGGAAGCCAAACTCAAGAACCCTCAATGCAGGTGTCATTTTGTGGGACGCGTTTGGGCCTCCGATGGCAGCCAGGTTTGGAGGAGGGGGCAGCTTTGGTCTGGGAGAAATCCTCGTCCTTCTGGAATTTTTGGAGGCAAAAGCCCAGGACGGGCCGCAGGCTAGTTAGGCAAGTTGGCTCCGAAAGGAGGCACTTTTCCCCAAGAAGCCAAACTCAAGAGCCCACTTGGCAGATATCATTTTGTGGGGCGCGTTTGGGCCTCTGATGGCAGCCAGGTTTGGAGGAGGGGGCAGCTTTGGTCTGGGAGAAATCCTCGTCCTTATGGAATTTTTGTAGTCTAAAGCCCAGCACGGGCCGTAGGCTAGTTAGGCAAGTTGGCTTTGAAAGGAGGCACTTTCCCCCAAGAAGCCAAACTCAAGAGCCCACTTGGCAGATGTCATTTTGTAGGGCGCGTTTGGGCCTCCGATGGCAGCCAGGTTTGGAGGAGGGGGCAGCTTTGGTCTGGGAGAAATCCTCGTCCTTATGGAATTTTTGTAGGAAAAAGCCCAGGACGGGCCGCAGGCAAGTTGGCTTTGAAAGGAGGCACTTCCACCCAAGAAGCCAAACTCAAGAGCCCACTTGGCAGATGTCATTTTGTAGGGCGCGTTTGGGCCTCCGATGGCAGCCAGGTTTGGAGGAGGGGGCAGCTTTGGTCTGGGAGAAATCCTCGTCCTTATGGAATTTTTGTAGGCAAAAGCCCTGCATGGGCCGCAGGCAAGTTGACTCCGAAAGGAGGCACTTTTCCCCAGGAAGCCAAACTCAAGAGCCCACTTGGCAGGTGTCATTTTGTAGGGCGCGTTTGGACCTCCGATGGCAGCCAGGTTTGGAGGAGGGGGCAGCTTTGGTCTGGGAGGAATCCTCGTCCTTATGGAATTTTTGTAGCAAAAGCCCGGGACGGGACGCAGGCAAGTTGGTTTTGAAAGGAGTCACTTTTCCCCAAGAAGCCAAACTCAAGAGCCCACTAGGCAGGTGTCATTATGTAGGGCGCGTTTGGGCCTCCGATGGCAGCCAGGTTTGGAGGAGGGGGCAGCTTTGGTCTGGGAGAAATCCTCGTCCTTATGGAATTTTTGGAGGCAAAAGCCCAGGACGGGCCGCAGGCTAGTTAGGCAAGTTGGCTTTGAAAGGAGGCACTTTTCCCCAAGAAGCCAAACTCAAGAGCCCACTTGGCAGGTGTCATTTTGTAGGGCGCGTTTGGGCCTCCGATGGCAGCCAGGTTTGGAGGAGGGGGCAGCTTTGGTCTGGGAGAAATCCTCGTCCTTATGGAATTTTGGTAGGCAAAAGCCCTGCATGGGCCGCAGGCAAGTTGGCTTTGAAAGGAGGCACTTTTCCGCAAGAAGCCAAACTCAAGAGCCCACTTGGCAGATGTCATTTTGTAGGGCGCGTTTGGGCCTCCGATGGCAGCCAGGTTTGGAGGAGGGGGCAGCTTTGGTCTGGGAGGAATCCTCGTCCTTATGGAATTTTTGTAGCAAAAGTCCGGGACGGGATGCAGGCAAGTTAGGCAAGTTGGCTTTGAAAGGAGGCACTTTTCCCCAAGAAGCCAAACTCAATAGCCCACTTGGCAGGTGTCATTTTGTAGGGTTAGTTTGGGCCTCCGATGGCAGCCAGGTTTGGAGGAGGGGGCAGCTTTGGTCTGGGAGAAATCCTCGTCCTTCTGGAATTTTTGTAGTCAAAAGCCCAGGACGGGCCGCAGGCAAGTTAGGCAAGTTGGCTCCGAAAGGAGGCACTTTTCCCCAAGAAGCCAAACTCAAGAACCCACAATGCAGATGTCATTTTGTAGGGCGCGTTTGGGCCTCCGATGGCAGCCAGGTTTGGAGGAGGGGGCAGCTTTGGTCTGGGTGAAATCCTCGTCCTTCTGGAATTTTTGTAGGCATAAGCCCAGGACGGGACGCAGGCAAGTTGGCTTTGAAAGGAGGCACTTTCCCCCAAGAAGCCAAACTGAAGAGCCCACTTGGCAGATGTCATTTTGTAGGGCGCGTTTGGGCCTCCGATGGCAGCCAGGTTTGGAGGAGGGGGCAGCTTTGGTCTGGGAGAAATCCTCGTCCTTCTGGAATTTTTGTAGGCAAAAGCCCAGGACGGGCCGCAGGCAAGTTGGCTTTGAAAGGAGGCACTTCCACCCAAGAAGCCAAACTCAAGAGCCCACTTGGCAGGTGTCATTTTGTAGGGCACGTTTGGGCCTCCGATGGCAGCCAGGTTTGGAGGAGGGGGCAGCTTTGGTCTGGGAGAAATCCTCGTCCTTCTGGAATTTTTGTAGGCAAAAGCCCTGCATGGGCCGCAGGCAAGTTGACTCCGAAAGGAGGCACTTTTCCCCAGGAAGCCAAACTCAAGAACCCTCAATGCAGGTGTCATTTTGTGGGGCGCGTTTGGGCCTCCGATGGCAGCCAGGTTTGGAGGAGGGGGCAGCTTTGGTCTGGGAGAAATCCTCGTCCTTCTGGAATTTTTGGAGGCAAAACCCCAGGACAGGCCGCAGGCAAGTTAGGCAAGTTGGCTCCGAAAGGAGGCACTTTCCCCCAAGAAGCCAAACTCAAGAGCCCACTTGGCAGATGTCATTTTGTGGGGCGCGTTTGGGCCTCTGATGGCAGCCAGGTTTGGAGGAGGGGGCAGCTTTGGTCTGGGAGAAATCCTCGTCCTTATGGAATTTTTGTAGTCTAAAGCCCAGCACGGGCCGCAGGCAAGTTGGCTTTGAAAGGAGGCACTTCCACCCAAGAAGCCAAACTCAAGAGCCCACTTGGCAGATGTCATTTTGTAGGGCGCGTTTGGGCCTCCGATGGCAGCCAGGTTTGGAGGAGGGGGCAGCTTTGGTCTGGGAGAAATCCTCGTCCTTATGGAATTTTTGTAGGCAAAAGCCCTGCATGGGCCGCAGGCAAGTTGACTCCGAAAGGAGGCACTTTTCCCCAGGAAGCCAAACTCAAGAGCCCACTTGGCAGATGTCATTTTGTAGGGCGCGTTTGGACCTCCGATGGCAGCCAGGTTTGGAGGAGGGGGCATCTTTGGTCTGGGAGGAATCCTCGTCCTTATGGAATTTTTGTAGCAAAAGCCCGGGACGGGACGCAGGCAAGTTGGTTTTGAAAGGAGTCACTTTTCCCCAAGAAGCCAAACTCAAGAGCCCACTAGGCAGGTGTCATTATGTAGGGCGCGTTTGGGCCTCCGATGGCAGCCAGGTTTGGAGGAGGGGGCAGCTTTGTTCTGGGAGAAATTCTTGTCCTTATGGAATTTTTGTTGGCAAAAGCCCAGGACGGTCCGCAGGCAAGTTAGGCAAGTTGGCTATGAAAGGAGGCACTTTCCCCAAGAAGCCAAACTCAAGAACCCACAATGCAGATGTCATTTTGTAGGGCGCGTTTGGGCCTCCGATGGCAGCCAGGTTTGGAGGAGGGGGCAGCTTTGGTCTGGGAGAAATCCTCGTCCTTCTGGAATTTTTGTAGGCAAAAGCCCAGGACGGGCCGCAGGCAAGTTGGCTTTGAAAGGAGGCACTTCCACCCAAGAAGCCAAACTCAAGAGCCCACTTGGCAGGTGTCATTTTGTAGGGCACGTTTGGGCCTCCGATGGCAGCCAGGTTTGGAGGAGGGGGCAGCTTTGGTCTGGGAGAAATCCTCGTCCTTCTGGAATTTTTGTAGGCACAAGCCCAGGACGGGCCGCAGGCAAGTTGACTCCGAAAGGAGGCAATTTTCCCCAGGAAGCCAAACTCAAGAACCCTCAATGCAGGTGTCATTTTGTGGGGCGCGTTTGGGCCTCCGATGGCAGCCAGGTTTGGAGGAGGGGGCAGCTTTGGTCTGGGAGAAATCCTCGTCCTTATGGAATTTTTGTAGTCTAAAGCCCAGCACGGGCCGCAGGCTAGTTAGGCAAGTTGGCTTTGAAAGGAGGCACTTTCCCCCAAGAAGCCAAACTCAAGAGCCCACTTGGCAGATGTCATTTTGTAGGGCGCATTTGGGCCTCCGATGGCAGCCAGGTTTGGAGGAGGGGGCAGCTTTGGTCTGGGAGAAATCCTCGTCCTTCTGGAATTTTTGTAGGCAAAAGCCCAGGACGGGCCGCAGGCAAGTTGGCTTTGAAAGGAGGCACTTCCACCCAAGAAGCCAAACTCAAGAGCCCACTTGGCAGATGTCATTTTGTAGGGCGCGTTTGGGCCTCCGATGGCAGCCAGGTTTGGAGGAGGGGGCAGCTTTGGTCTGGGAGAAATCCTCGTCCTTGTGGAATTTTTGTAGGCAAAAGCCCAGAATGGGCCGCGGGCAAGTTAACTCCGAAAGGAGGCACTTTTCCGCAAGAAGCCAAACTCAAGAGCCCACTTGGCAGATGTCATTTTGTAGGGCGCGTTTGGGCCTCCGATGGCAGCCAGGTTTGGAGGAGGGGGCAGCTTTGTTCTGGGAGAAATCCTCGTCCTTCTGGAATTTTTGTAGGCACAAGCCCAGGACGGGCCGCAGGCAAGTTGGCTTTGAAAGGAGGCACTTTCCCCCAAGAAGCCAAACTCAAGAGCCCACTTGGCAGGTGTCATTTTGTAGGGCGCGTTTGGGCCTCCGATGGCAGCCAGGTTTGGAGGAGGGGGCAGCTTTGGTCTGGGAGAAATCCTCGTCCTTATGGAATTTTTGTCGGCAAAAGCCCTGCATGGGCCGCAGGCAAGTTGACTCCGAAAGGAGGCACTTTTCCCCAGGAAGCCAAACTCAAGAGCCCACTTGGCAGATGTCATTTTGTAGGGCGCGTTTGGGCCTCCGATGGCAGCCAGGTTTGGAGGAGGGGGCAGCTTTGGTCTGGGAGGAATCCTCGTCCTTATGGAATTTTTGTAGCAAAAGCCCGGGACGGGACGCAGGCAAGTTGGTTTTGAAAGGAGTCACTTTTCCCCAAGAAGCCAAACTCAATAGCCCACTTGGCAGGTGTCATTTTGTAGGGCACGTTTGGGCCTCCGATGGCAGCCAGGTTTGGAGGAGGGGGCAGCTTTGGTCTGGGAGAAATCCTCGTCCTTATGGAATTTTTGGAGGCAAAAGCCCAGGACGGGCCGCAGGCAAGTTAGGCAAGTTGGCTCCGAAAGGAGGCACTTTTCCCCAAGAAGCCAAACTCAAGAACCCTCAATGCAGATGTCATTTTGTGGGGCACGTTCGGGCCTCTGATGGCAGCCAGGTTTGGAGGAGGGGGCAGCTTTGGTCTGGGAGAAATCCTCGTCCTTATGGAATTTTTGTAGTCTAAAGCCCAGCACGGGCCGCAGGCTAGTTAGGCAAGTTGGCTTTGAAAGGAGGCACTTTTCCGCAAGAAGCCAAACTCAAGAGCCCACTTGGCAGATGTCATTTTGTAGGGCGCGTTTGGGCCTCCGATGGCAGCCAGGTTTGGAGGAGGGGGCAGCTTTGGTCTGGGAGAAATCCTCGTCCTTATGGAATTTTTGTAGGCAAAAGCCCAGGACAGGCCGCAGGCAAGTTGGCTTTGAAAGGAGGCACTTCCACCCAAGAAGCCAAACTCAAGAGCCCACTTGGCAGGTGTCATTTTGTAGGGCACGTTTGGGCCTCCGATGGCAGCCAGGTTTGGAGGAGGGGGCAGCTTTGGTCTGGGAGAAATCCTCGTCCTTATGGAATTTTTGTAGGCAAAAGCCCTGCATGGGCCGCAGGCAAGTTGACTCCGAAAGGAGGCACTTTTCCCCAGGAAGCCAAACTCAAGAACCCTCAATGCAGGTGTCATTTTGTGGGGCGCGTTTGGGCCTCCGATGGCAGCCAGGTTTGGAGGAGGGGGCAGCTTTGGTCTGGGAGAAATCCTCGTCCTTCTGGAATTTTTGGAGGCAAAAGCCCAGGACGGGCCGCAGGCAAGTTAGGCAAGTTGGCTCCGAAAGGAGGCACTTTTCCCCAAGAAGCCAAACTCCAGAACCCTCAATGCAGATGTCATTTTGTGGGGCGCGTTTGGGCCTCCGATGGCAGCAAGGTTTGGAGGAGGGGGCAGCTTTGGTCTGGGAGAAATCCTCGTCCTTATGGAATTTTTGTAGTCTACAGCCCAGCACGGGCCGCAGGCAAGTTGGCTTTGAAAGGAGGCACTTCCACCCAAGAAGCCAAACTCAAGAGCCCACTTGGCAGGTGTCATTTTTTAGGGCACGTTTGGGCCTCTGATGGCAGCCAGGTTTGGAGGAGGGGGCAGCTTTGGTCTGGGAGAAATCCTCGTCCTTATGGAATTTTTGTAGGCAAAAGCCCTGCATGGGCCGCAGGCAAGTTGACTCCGAAAGGAGGCAATTTTCCCCAGGAAGCCAAACTCAAGGACCCTCAATGCAGGTGTCATTTTGTGGGGCGCGTTTGGGCTTCCGATGGCAGCCAGGTTTGGAGGAGGGGGCAGCTTTGTTCTGGGAGAAATCCTCGTCCTTATGGAATTTTTGTAGTCTAAAGCCCAGCACGGGCCGCAGGCTAGTTAGGCAAGTTGGCTTTGAAAGGAGGCACTTTCCCCCAAGAAGACAAACTCAAGAGCCCACTTGGCAGATGTCATTTTGTAGGGCGCGTTTGGGCCTCCGATGGCAGCCAGGTTTGGAGGAGGGGGCAGCTTTGGTCTGGGAGAAATCCTCGTCCTTATGGAATTTTTGTAGGCAAAAGCCCAGGACGGGCCGCAGGCAAGTTGGCTTTGAAAGGAGGCACTTCCACCCAAGAAGCCAAACTCAAGAGCCCACTTGGCAGATGTCATTTTGTAGGGCGCGTTTGGGCCTCCGATGGCAGCCAGGTTTGGAGGAGGGGGCAGCTTTGGTCTGGGAGAAATCCTCGTCCTTATGGAATTTTTGTAGGCAAAAGCCCTGCATGGGCCGCCGGCAAGTTAACTCCGAAAGGAGGCACTTTTCCCCATGAAGCCAAATTCAAGAGCCCACTTGGCAGATGTCATTTTGTAGGGCGCGTTTGGGCCTCCGATGGCAGCCAGGTTTGGAGGAGGGGGCAGCTTTGGTCTGGGAGAAATCCTCGTCCTTATGGAATTTTTGTAGGCACAAGCCCAGGACGGGCCGCAGGCAAGTTGGCTTTGAAAGGAGGCACTTTCCCCCAAGAAGCCAAACTCAAGAGCCCACTTGGCAGGTGTCATTTTGTAGGGCGCGTTTGGGCCTCCGATGGCAGCCAGGTTTGGAGGAGGGGGCAGCTTTGGTCTGGGAGGAATCCTCGTCCTTATGGAATTTTTGTAGCAAAAGCCCGGGACGGGACGCAGGCAAGTTGGTTTTGAAAGGAGTCACTTTTCCCCAAGAAGCCAAACTCAAGAGCCCACTTGGCAGGTGTCATTTTGTAGGGCACGTTTGGGCCTCCGATGGCAGCCAGGTTTGGAGGAGGGGGCAGCTTTGGTCTGGGAGAAATCCTCGTCCTTATGGAATTTTTGGAGGCAAAAGCCCAGGACGGGCCGCAGGCAAGTTAGGCAAGTTGGCTCCGAAAGGAGGCACTTTTCCCCAAGAAGCCAAACTCAAGAACCCTCAATGCAGATGTCATTTTGTGGGGCACGTTCGGGCCTCTGATGGCAGCCAGGTTTGGAGGAGGGGGCAGCTTTGGTCTGGGAGAAATCCTCGTCCTTATGGAATTTTTGTAGTCTAAAGCCCAGCACGGGCCGCAGGCTAGTTAGGCAAGTTGGCTTTGAAAGGAGGCACTTTTCCGCAAGAAGCCAAACTCAAGAGCCCACTTGGCAGATGTCATTTTGTAGGGCGCGTTTGGGCCTCCGATGGCAGCCAGGTTTGGAGGAGGGGGCAGCTTTGGTCTGGGAGAAATCCTCGTCCTTATGGAATTTTTGTAGGCAAAAGCCCAGGACAGGCCGCAGGCAAGTTGGCTTTGAAAGGAGGCACTTCCACCCAAGAAGCCAAACTCAAGAGCCCACTTGGCAGGTGTCATTTTGTAGGGCGCGTTTGGGCCTCCGATGGCAGCCAGGTTTGGAGGAGGGGGCAGCTTTGGTCTGGGAGAAATCCTCGTCCTTATGGAATTTTTGTAGGCAAAAGCCCTGCATGGGCCGCAGGCAAGTTGACTCCGAAAGGAGGCACTTTTCCCCAGGAAGCCAAACTCAAGAACCCTCAATGCAGGTGTCATTTTGTGGGGCACGTTTGGGCCTCCGATGGCAGCCAGGTTTGGAGGAGGGGGCAGCTTTGTTCTGGGAGAAATCCTCGTCCTTCTGGAATTTTTGGAGGCAAAAGCCCAGGACGGGCCGCAGGCAAGTTAGGCAAGTTGGCTCCGAAAGGAGGCACTTTTCCCCAAGAAGCCAAACGCCAGAACCCTCAATGCAGATGTCATTTTGTGGGGCGCGTTTGGGCCTCTGATGGCAGCCAGGTTTGGAGGAGGGGGCAGCTTTGGTCTGGGAGAAATCCTCGTCCTTATGGAATTTTTGTAGTCTACAGCCCAGCACGGGCTGCAGGCAAGTTGGCTTTGAAAGGAGGCACTTTCCCCCAAGAAGCCAAACTCAGGAGCCCACTTGGCAGATGTCATTTTGTAGGGCGCGTTTGGTCCACCGATGGCAGTCAGGTTTGGAGGAGGGGGCAGCTTTGGTCTGGGAGAAATCCTCGTCCTTATGGTATTTTTGTAGGCAAAAGCCCAGAATGGGCCGCAGGCTAGTTAGGCAAGTTGGCTTTGAAAGGAGGCACTTTTCCGCAAGAAGCCAAACTCAAGAGCCCACTTGGCAGGTGTCATTTTGTAGGGCGCGTTTGGGCCTCCGATGGCAGCCAGGTTTGGAGGAGGGGGCAGCTTTGGTCTGGGAGAAATCCTCGTCCTTCTGGAATTTTTGGAGGCAAAAGCCCAGGACGGGCCGCAGGCAAGTTGGCTTTGAAAGGAGGCATTTCCACCCAAGAAGCCAAACTCAAGAGCCCACTTGGCAGGTGTCATTTTGTAGGGCACGTTTGGGCCTCCGATGGCAGCCAGGTTTGGAGGAGGGGGCAGCTTTGGTCTGGGAGAAATCCTCGTCCTTCTGGAATTTTTGTAGGCAAAAGCCCTGCATGGGCCGCAGGCAAGTTGACTCCAAAAGGAGGCAATTTTCCCCAGGAAGCCAAACTCAAGAACCCTCAATGCAGGTGTCATTTTGTGGGGCGCGTTTGGGCCTCCGATGGCAGCCAGGTTTGGAGGAGGGGGCAGCTTTGGTCTGGGAGAAATCCTCGTCCTTATGGAATTTTTGTAGTCTAAAGCCCAGCACGGGCCGCAGGCTAGTTAGGCAAGTTGGCTTTGAAAGGAGGCACTTTCCCCCAAGAAGCCAAACTCAAGAGCCCACTTGGCAGATGTCATTTTGTAGGGCGTGTTTGGGCCTCCGATGGCAGCCAGGTTTGGAGGAGGGGGCAGCTTTGGTCTGGGAGAAATCCTCGTCCTTATGGAATTTTTGTAGGCAAAAGCCCAGGACGGGCCGCAGGCAAGTTGGCTTTGAAAGGAGGCACTTCCACCCAAGAAGCCAAACTCAAGAGCCCACTTGGCAGATGTCATTTTGTAGGGCGCGTTTGGGCCTCCGATGGCAGCCAGGTTTGGAGGAGGGGGCAGCTTTGGTCTGGGAGAAATCCTCGTCCTTATGGAATTTTTGTAGTCTAAAGCCCAGCACGGGCCGCAGGCTAGTTAGGCAAGTTGGCTTTGAAAGGAGGCACTTTTCCGCAAGAAGCCAAACTCAAGAGCCCACTTGGCAGGTGTCATTTTGTAGGGC
This sequence comes from Cinclus cinclus, assembly GCF_963662255.1. Classification (NCBI taxonomy): domain Eukaryota; kingdom Metazoa; phylum Chordata; class Aves; order Passeriformes; family Cinclidae; genus Cinclus; species Cinclus cinclus. Next base: position 35,292 of record NW_026912151.1, read on the forward strand.
GCGTTTGGGCCTCCGATGGCAGCCAGGTTTGGAGGAGGGGGCAGCTTTGGTCTGGGAGAAATCCTCGTCCTTCTGGAATTTTTGGAGGCAAAAGCCCAGGACGGGCCGCAGGCAAGTTGTCTTTGAAAGGAGGCACTTCCACCCAAGAAGCCAAACTCAAGAGCCCACTTGGCAGGTGTCATTTTGTAGGGCACGTTTGGGCCTCCGATGGCAGCCAGGTTTGGAGGAGGGGGCAGCTTTGGTCTGGGAGAAATCCTCGTCCTTCTGGAATTTTTGGAGGCAAAAGCCCTGCATGGGCCGCCGGCAAGTTGACTCCGAAAGGAGGCAATTTTCCCCAGGAAGCCAAACTCAAGAACCCTCAATGCAGGTGTCATTTTGTGGGGCGCGTTTGGGCCTCCGATGGCAGCCAGGTTTGGAGGAGGGGGCAGCTTTGGTCTGGGAGAAATCCTCGTCCTTATGGAATTTTTGTAGTCTAAAGCCCAGCACGGGCCGCAGGCTAGTTAGGCAAGTTGGTTTTGAAAGGAGGCACTTTCCCCCAAGAAGCCAAACTCAAGAGCCCACTTGGCAGATGTCATTTTGTAGGGCGCGTTTGGGCCTCCGATGGCAGCCAGGTTTGGAGGAGGGGGCAGCTTTGGTCTGGGAGAAATCCTCGTCCTTATGGAATTTTTGTAGGCAAAAGCCCAGGACGGGCCGCAGGCAAGTTGGCTTTGAAAGGAGGCACTTCCACCCAAGAAGCCAAACTCAAGAGCCCACTTTGCAGATGTCATTTTGTAGGGCGCGTTTGGGCCTCCGATGGCAGCCAGGTTTGGAGGAGGGGGCAGCTTTGGTCTGGGAGAAATCCTCGTCCTTATGGAATTTTTGTAGGCAAAAGCCCTGCATGGGCCGCCGGCAAGTTAACTCCGAAAGGAGGCACTTTTCCGCAAGAAGCCACACTCAAGAGCCCACTTGGCAGATGTCATTTTGTAGGGCGCGTTTGGGCCTCCGATGGCAGCCAGGTTTGGAGGAGGGGGCAGCTTTGGTCTGGGAGGAATCCTCGTCCTTATGGAATTTTTGTAGCAAAAGTCCGGGACGGGATGCAGGCAAGTTAGGCAAGTTGGCTTTGAAAGGAGGCACTTTTCCCCAAGAAGCCAAATTCAAGAACCCACAATGCAGATGTCATTTTGTAGGGTTAGTTTGGGCCTCCGATGGCAGCCAGGTTTGGAGGAGGGGGCAGCTTTGGTCTGGGAGAAATCCTCGTCCTTCTGGAATTTTTGTAGTCAAAAGCCCAGGACGGGCCGCAGGCAAGTTAGGCAAGTTGGCTCCGAAAGGAGGCACTTTTCCCCAAGAAGCCAAACTCAAGAACCCACAATGCAGATGTCATTTTGTAGGGCGCGTTTGGGCCTCCGATGGCAGCCAGGTTTGGAGGAGGGGGCAGCTTTGGTCTGGGTGAAATCCTCGTCCTTCTGGAATTTTTGTAGGCATAAGCCCAGGACGGGACGCAGGCAAGTTGGCTTTGAAAGGAGGCACTTTCCCCCAAGAAGCCAAACTGAAGAGCCCACTTGGCAGATGTCATTTTGTAGGGCGCGTTTGGGCCTCCGATGGCAGCCAGGTTTGGAGGAGGGGGCAGCTTTGGTCTGGGAGAAATCCTCGTCCTTCTGGAATTTTTGGAGGCAAAAGCCCAGGACGGGCCGCAGGCAAGTTGGCTTTGAAAGGAGGCACTTCCACCCAAGAAGCCAAACTCAAGAGCCCACTTGGCAGGTGTCATTTTGTAGGGCACGTTTGGGCCTCCGATGGCAGCCAGGTTTGGAGGAGGGGGCAGCTTTGGTCTGGGAGATATCCTCGTCCTTCTGGAATTTTTGTAGGCAAAAGCCCTGCATGGGCCGCAGGCAAGTTGACTCCGAAAGGAGGCACTTTTCCCCAGGAAGCCAAACTCAAGAACCCTCAATGCAGGTGTCATTTTGTGGGGCGCGTTTGGGCCTCCGATGGCAGCCAGGTTTGGAGGAGGGGGCAGCTTTGGTCTGGGAGAAATCCTCGTCCTTCTGGAATTTTTGGAGGCAAAACCCCAGGACAGGCCGCAGGCAAGTTAGGCAAGTTGGCTCCGAAAGGAGGCACTTTCCCCCAAGAAGCCAAACTCAAGAGCCCACTTGGCAGATGTCATTTTGTGGGGCGCGTTTGGGCCTCTGATGGCAGCCAGGTTTGGAGGAGGGGGCAGCTTTGGTCTGGGAGAAATCCTCGTCCTTATGGAATTTTTGTAGTCTAAAGCCCAGCACGGGCCACAGGCAAGTTGGCTTTGAAAGGAGGCACTTCCACCCAAGAAGCCAAACTCAAGAGCCCACTTGGCAGATGTCATTTTGTAGGGCGCGTTTGGGCCTCCGATGGCAGCCAGGTTTGGAGGAGGGGGCAGCTTTGGTCTGGGAGAAATCCTCGTCCTTATGGAATTTTTGTAGGCAAAAGCCCTGCATGGGCCGCAGGCAAGTTGACTCCGAAAGGAGGCACTTTTCCCCAGGAAGCCAAACTCAAGAGCCCACTTGGCAGATGTCATTTTGTAGGGCGCGTTTGGACCTCCGATGGCAGCCAGGTTTGGAGGAGGGGGCAGCTTTGGTCTGGGAGGAATCCTCGTCCTTATGGAATTTTTGTAGCAAAAGCCCGGGACGGGACGCAGGCAAGTTGGTTTTGAAAGGAGTCACTTTTCCCCAAGAAGCCAAACTCAAGAGCCCACTTGGCAGGTGTCATTATGTAGGGCGCGTTTGGGCCTCCGATGGCAGCCAGGTTTGGAGGAGGGGGCAGCTTTGTTCTGTGAGAAATTCTTGTCCTTATGGAATTTTTGTTGGCAAAAGCCCAGGACGGTCCGCAGGCAAGTTAGGCAAGTTGGCTATGAAAGGAGGCACTTTCCCCAAGAAGCCAAACTCAAGAACCCACAATGCAGATGTCATTTTGTAGGGCGCGTTTGGGCCTCCGATGGCAGCCAGGTTTGGAGGAGGGGGCAGCTTTGGTCTGGGAGAAATCCTCGTCCTTCTGGAATTTTTGTAGGCAAAAGCCCAGGACGGGCCGCAGGCAAGTTGGCTTTGAAAGGAGGCACTTCCACCCAAGAAGCCAAACTCAAGAGCCCACTTGGCAGGTGTCATTTTGTAGGGCACGTTTGGGCCTCCGATGGCAGCCAGGTTTGGAGGAGGGGGCAGCTTTGGTCTGGGAGAAATCCTCGTCCTTCTGGAATTTTTGTAGGCACAAGCCCAGGACGGGCCGCAGGCAAGTTGACTCCGAAAGGAGGCAATTTTCCCCAGGAAGCCAAACTCAAGAACCCTCAATGCAGGTGTCATTTTGTGGGGCGCGTTTGGGCCTCCGATGGCAGCCAGGTTTGGAGGAGGGGGCAGCTTTGGTCTGGGAGAAATCCTCGTCCTTATGGAATTTTTGTAGTCTAAAGCCCAGCACGGGCCGCAGGCTAGTTAGGCAAGTTGGCTTTGAAAGGAGGCACTTTCCCCCAAGAAGCCAAACTCAAGAGCCCACTTGGCAGATGTCATTTTGTAGGGCGCGTTTGGGCCTCCGATGGCAGCCAGGTTTGGAGGAGGGGGCAGCTTTGGTCTGGGAGAAATCCTCGTCCTTCTGGAATTTTTGTAGGCAAAAGCCCAGGACGGGCCGCAGGCAAGTTGGCTTTGAAAGGAGGCACTTCCACCCAAGAAGCCAAACTCAAGAGCCCACTTGGCAGATGTCATTTTGTAGGGCGCGTTTGGGCCTCCGATGGCAGCCAGGTTTGGAGGAGGGGGCAGCTTTGGTCTGGGAGAAATCCTCGTCCTTGTGGAATTTTTGTAGGCAAAAGCCCTGCATGGGCCGCAGGCAAGTTGACTCCGAAAGGAGGCACTTTTCCGCAAGAAGCCAAACTCAAGAGCCCACTTGGCAGATGTCATTTTGTAGGGCGCGTTTGGGCCTCCGATGGCAGCCAGGTTTGGAGGAGGGGGCAGCTTTGTTCTGGGAGAAATCCTCGTCCTTCTGGAATTTTTGTAGGCACAAGCCCAGGACGGGCCGCAGGCAAGTTGGCTTTGAAAGGAGGCACTTTCCCCCAAGAAGCCAAACTCAAGAGCCCACTTGGCAGGTGTCATTTTGTAGGGCGCGTTTGGGCCTCCGATGGCAGCCAGGTTTGGAGGAGGGGGCAGCTTTGGTCTGGGAGAAATCCTCGTCCTTATGGAATTTTTGTCGGCAAAAGCCCTGCATGGGCCGCAGGCAAGTTGACTCCGAAAGGAGGCACTTTTCCCCAGGAAGCCAAACTCAAGAGCCCACTTGGCAGATGTCATTTTGTAGGGCGCGTTTGGGCCTCCGATGGCAGCCAGGTTTGGAGGAGGGGGCAGCTTTGGTCTGGGAGGAATCCTCGTCCTTCTGGAATTTTTGTAGCAAAAGCCCGGGACGGGACGCAGGCAAGTTGGTTTTGAAAGGAGTCACTTTTCCCCAAGAAGCCAAACTCAATAGCCCACTTGGCAGGTGTCATTTTGTAGGGCACGTTTGGGCCTCCGATGGCAGCCAGGTTTGGAGGAGGGGGCAGCTTTGGTCTGGGAGAAATCCTCGTCCTTATGGAATTTTTGTAGTCTAAAGCCCAGCACGGGCCGCAGGCTAGTTAGGCAAGTTGGCTTTGAAAGGAGGCACTTTTCCGCAAGAAGCCAAACTCAAGAGCCCACTTGGCAGATGTCATTTTGTAGGGCGCGTTTGGGCCTCCGATGGCAGCCAGGTTTGGAGGAGGGGGCAGCTTTGGTCTGGGAGAAATCCTCGTCCTTATGGAATTTTTGTAGGCAAAAGCCCAGGACAGGCCGCAGGCAAGTTGGCTTTGAAAGGAGGCACTTCCACCCAAGAAGCCAAACTCAAGAGCCCACTTGGCAGGTGTCATTTTGTGGGGCGCGTTTGGGCCTCCGATGGCAGCCAGGTTTGGAGGAGGGGGCAGCTTTGGTCTGGGAGAAATCCTCGTCCTTCTGGAATTTTTGGAGGCAAAAGCCCAGGACGGGCCGCAGGCAAGTTAGGCAAGTTGCCTCCGAAAGGAGGCACTTTTCCCCAAGAAGCCAAACGCCAGAACCCTCAATGCAGATGTCATTTTGTGGGGCGCGTTTGGGCCTCTGATGGCAGCCAGGTTTGGAGGAGGGGGCAGCTTTGGTCTGGGAGAAATCCTCGTCCTTATGGAATTTTTGTAGTCTACAGCCCAGCACGGGCTGCAGGCAAGTTGGCTTTGAAAGGAGGCACTTTCCCCCAAGAAGCCAAACTCAGGAGCCCACTTGGCAGATGTCATTTTGTAGGGCGCGTTTGGTCCACCGATGGCAGTCAGGTTTGGAGGAGGGGGCAGCTTTGGTCTGGGAGAAATCCTCGTCCTTATGGAATTTTTGTAGGCAAAAGCCCAGAATGGGCCGCAGGCTAGTTAGGCAAGTTGGCTTTGAAAGGAGGCACTTTTCCGCAAGAAGCCAAACTCAAGAGCCCACTTGGCAGGTGTCATTTTGTAGGGCGCGTTTGGGCCTCCGATGGCAGCCAGGTTTGGAGGAGGGGGCAGCTTTGGTCTGGGAGAAATCCTCGTCCTTCTGGAATTTTTGGAGGCAAAAGCCCAGGACGGGCCGCAGGCAAGTTGGCTTTGAAAGGAGGCACTTCCACCCAAGAAGCCAAACTCAAGAGCCCACTTGGCAGGTGTCATTTTGTAGGGCACGTTTGGGCCTCCGATGGCAGCCAGGTTTGGAGGAGGGGGCAGCTTTGGTCTGGGAGAAATCCTCGTCCTTCTGGAATTTTTGTAGGCAAAAGCCCTGCATGGGCCGCAGGCAAGTTGACTCCAAAAGGAGGCAATTTTCCCCAGGAAGCCAAACTCAAGAACCCTCAATGCAGGTGTCATTTTGTGGGGCGCGTTTGGGCCTCCGATGGCAGCCAGGTTTGGAGGAGGGGGCAGCTTTGGTCTGGGAGAAATCCTCGTCCTTATGGAATTTTTGTAGTCTAAAGCCCAGCACGGGCCGCAGGCTAGTTAGGCAAGTTGGCTTTGAAAGGAGGCACTTTCCCCCAAGAAGCCAAACTCAAGAGCCCACATGGCAGATGTCATTTTGTAGGGCGTGTTTGGGCCTCCGATGGCAGCCAGGTTTGGAGGAGGGGGCAGCTTTGGTCTGGGAGAAATCCTCGTCCTTATGGAATTTTTGTAGGCAAAAGCCCAGGACGGGCCGCAGGCAAGTTGGCTTTGAAAGGAGGCACTTCCACCCAAGAAGCCAAACTCAAGAGCCCACTTGGCAGATGTCATTTTGTAGGGCGCGTTTGGGCCTCCGATGGCAGCCAGGTTTGGAGGAGGGGGCAGCTTTGGTCTGGGAGAAATCCTCGTCCTTATGGAATTTTTGTAGGCAAAAGCCCAGAATGGGCCGCAGGCTAGTTAGGCAAGTTGGCTTTGAAAGGAGGCACTTTTCCGCAAGAAGCCAAACTCAAGAGCCCACTTGGCAGGTGTCATTTTGTAGGGCGCGTTTGGGCCTCCGATGGCAGCCAGGTTTGGAGGAGGGGGCAGCTTTGGTCTGGGAGAAATCCTCGTCCTTCTGGAATTTTTGTAGGCAAAAGCCCAGGACGGGCCGCAGGCAAGTTGTCTTTGAAAGGAGGCACTTCCACCCAAGAAGCCAAACTCAAGAGCCCACTTGGCAGGTGTCATTTTGTAGGGCACGTTTGGGCCTCCGATGGCAGCCAGGTTTGGAGGAGGGGGCAGCTTTGGTCTGGGAGAAATCCTCGTCCTTCTGGAATTTTTGTAGGCAAAAGCCCTGCATGGGCCGCCGGCAAGTTGACTCCGAAAGGAGGCAATTTTCCCCAGGAAGCCAAACTCAAGAACCCTCAATGCAGGTGTCATTTTGTGGGGCGCGTTTGGGCCTCCGATGGCAGCCAGGTTTGGAGGAGGGGGCAGCTTTGGTCTGGGAGAAATCCTCGTCCTTATGGAATTTTTGTAGTCTAAAGCCCAGCACGGGCCGCAGGCTAGTTAGGCAAGTTGGTTTTGAAAGGAGGCACTTTCCCCCAAGAAGCCAAACTCAAGAGCCCACTTGGCAGATGTCATTTTGTAGGGCGCGTTTGGGCCTCCGATGGCAGCCAGGTTTGGAGGAGGGGGCAGCTTTGGTCTGGGAGAAATCCTCGTCCTTATGGAATTTTTGTAGGCAAAAGCCCAGGACAGGCCGCAGGCAAGTTGGCTTTGAAAGGAGGCACTTCCACCCAAGAAGCCAAACTCAAGAGCCCACTTGGCAGGTGTCATTTTGTGGGGCGCGTTTGGGCCTCCGATGGCAGCCAGGTTTGGAGGAGGGGGCAGCTTTGGTCTGGGAGAAATCCTCGTCCTTCTGGAATTTTTGGAGGCAAAAGCCCAGGACGGGCCGCAGGCAAGTTAGGCAAGTTGCCTCCGAAAGGAGGCACTTTTCCCCAAGAAGCCAAACGCCAGAACCCTCAATGCAGATGTCATTTTGTGGGGCGCGTTTGGGCCTCTGATGGCAGCCAGGTTTGGAGGAGGGGGCAGCTTTGGTCTGGGAGAAATCCTCGTCCTTATGGAATTTTTGGAGGCAAAAGCCCAGGACGGGCCGCAGGCAAGTTGGCTTTGAAAGGAGGCACTTTCCCCCAAGAAGCCAAACTCAGGAGCCCACTTGGCAGATGTCATTTTGTAGGGCGCGTTTGGTCCACCGATGGCAGTCAGGTTTGGAGGAGGGGGCAGCTTTGGTCTGGGAGAAATCCTCGTCCTTATGGAATTTTTGTAGGCAAAAGCCCAGAATGGGCCGCAGGCTAGTTAGGCAAGTTGGCTTTGAAAGGAGGCACTTTTCCGCAAGAAGCCAAACTCAAGAGCCCACTTGGCAGGTGTCATTTTGTAGGGCGCGTTTGGGCCTCCGATGGCAGCCAGGTTTGGAGGAGGGGGCAGCTTTGGTCTGGGAGAAATCCTCGTCCTTCTGGAATTTTTGGAGGCAAAAGCCCAGGACGGGCCGCAGGCAAGTTGGCTTTGAAAGGAGGCACTTCCACCCAAGAAGCCAAACTCAAGAGCCCACTTGGCAGGTGTCATTTTGTAGGGCACGTTTGGGCCTCCGATGGCAGCCAGGTTTGGAGGAGGGGGCAGCTTTGGTCTGGGAGAAATCCTCGTCCTTCTGGAATTTTTGTAGGCAAAAGCCCTGCATGGGCCGCAGGCAAGTTGACTCCAAAAGGAGGCAATTTTCCCCAGGAAGCCAAACTCAAGAACCCTCAATGCAGGTGTCATTTTGTGGGGCGCGTTTGGGCCTCCGATGGCAGCCAGGTTTGGAGGAGGGGGCAGCTTTGGTCTGGGAGAAATCCTCGTCCTTATGGAATTTTTGTAGTCTAAAGCCCAGCACGGGCCGCAGGCTAGTTAGGCAAGTTGGCTTTGAAAGGAGGCACTTTCCCCCAAGAAGCCAAACTCAAGAGCCCACTTGGCAGATGTCATTTTGTAGGGCGTGTTTGGGCCTCCGATGGCAGCCAGGTTTGGAGGAGGGGGCAGCTTTGGTCTGGGAGAAATCCTCGTCCTTATGGAATTTTTGTAGGCAAAAGCCCAGGACGGGCCGCAGGCAAGTTGGCTTTGAAAGGAGGCACTTCCACCCAAGAAGCCAAACTCAAGAGCCCACTTGGCAGATGTCATTTTGTAGGGCGCGTTTGGGCCTCCGATGGCAGCCAGGTTTGGAGGAGGGGGCAGCTTTGGTCTGGGAGAAATCCTCGTCCTTATGGAATTTTTGTAGGCAAAAGCCCAGAATGGGCCGCAGGCTAGTTAGGCAAGTTGGCTTTGAAAGGAGGCACTTTTCCGCAAGAAGCCAAACTCAAGAGCCCACTTGGCAGGTGTCATTTTGTAGGGCGCGTTTGGGCCTCCGATGGCAGCCAGGTTTGGAGGAGGGGGCAGCTTTGGTCTGGGAGAAATCCTCGTCCTTCTGGAATTTTTGTAGGCAAAAGCCCAGGACGGGCCGCAGGCAAGTTGTCTTTGAAAGGAGGCACTTCCACCCAAGAAGCCAAACTCAAGAGCCCACTTGGCAGGTGTCATTTTGTAGGGCACGTTTGGGCCTCCGATGGCAGCCAGGTTTGGAGGAGGGGGCAGCTTTGGTCTGGGAGAAATCCTCGTCCTTCTGGAATTTTTGTAGGCAAAAGCCCTGCATGGGCCGCCGGCAAGTTGACTCCGAAAGGAGGCAATTTTCCCCAGGAAGCCAAACTCAAGAACCCTCAATGCAGGTGTCATTTTGTGGGGCGCGTTTGGGCCTCCGATGGCAGCCAGGTTTGGAGGAGGGGGCAGCTTTGGTCTGGGAGAAATCCTCGTCCTTATGGAATTTTTGTAGTCTAAAGCCCAGCACGGGCCGCAGGCTAGTTAGGCAAGTTGGTTTTGAAAGGAGGCACTTTCCCCCAAGAAGCCAAACTCAAGAGCCCACTTGGCAGATGTCATTTTGTAGGGCGCGTTTGGGCCTCCGATGGCAGCCAGGTTTGGAGGAGGGGGCAGCTTTGGTCTGGGAGAAATCCTCGTCCTTATGGAATTTTTGTAGGCAAAAGCCCAGGACGGGCCGCAGGCAAGTTGGCTTTGAAAGGAGGCACTTCCACCCAAGAAGCCAAACTCAAGAGCCCACTTTGCAGATGTCATTTTGTAGGGCGCGTTTGGGCCTCCGATGGCAGCCAGGTTTGGAGGAGGGGGCAGCTTTGGTCTGGGAGAAATCCTCGTCCTTATGGAATTTTTGGAGGCAAAAGCCCTGCATGGGCCGCCGGCAAGTTAACTCCGAAAGGAGGCACTTTTCCCCAAGAAGCCACACTCAAGAGCCCACTTGGCAGATGTCATTTTGTAGGGCGCGTTTGGGCCTCCGATGGCAGCCAGGTTTGGAGGAGGGGGCAGCTTTGTTCTGGGAGAAATCCTCGTCCTTATGGAATTTTTGTAGGCACAAGCCCAGGACGGGCCGCAGGCAAGTTGGCTTTGAAAGGAGGCACTTTCCCCCAAGAAGCCAAACTCAAGAGCCCACTTGGCAGGTGTCATTTTGTAGGGCGCGTTTGGGCCTCCGATGGCAGCCAGGTTTGGAGGAGGGGGCAGCTTTGGTCTGGGAGGAATCCTCGTCCTTATGGAATTTTTGTAGCAAAAGCCCGGGACGGGCCGCAGGCAAGTTGGTTTTGAAAGGAGTCACTTTTCCCCAAGAAGCCAAACTCAAGAGCCCACTTGGCAGGTGTCATTTTGTAGGGCACGTTTGGGCCTCCGATGGCAGCCAGGTTTGGAGGAGGGGGCAGCTTTGGTCTGGGAGAAATCCTCGTCCTTATGGAATTTTTGTAGTCTAAAGCCCAGCACGGGCCGCAGGCTAGTTAGGCAAGTTGGCTTTGAAAGGAGGCACTTTTCCCCAAGAAGCCAAACTCAAGAGCCCACTTGGCAGATGTCATTTTGTAGGGCGCGTTTGGGCCTCCGATGGCAGCCAGGTTTGGAGGAGGGGGCAGCTTTGGTCTGGGAGAAATCCTCGTCCTTATGGAATTTTTGTAGGCAAAAGCCCAGGACGGGCCGCAGGCAAGTTGGCTTTGAAAGGAGGCACTTCCACCCAAGAAGCCAAACTCAAGAGCCCACTTGGCAGATGTCATTTTGTAGGGCGCGTTTGGGCCTCCGATGGCAGCCAGGTTTGGAGGAGGGGGCAGCTTTGGTCTGGGAGAAATCCTCGTCCTTATGGAATTTTTGGAGGCAAAAGCCCAGGACGGGCCGCAGGCAAGTTAGGCAAGTTGGCTCCGAAAGGAGGCTCTTTTCCCCAAGAAGCCAAACTCCAGAACCCTCAATGCAGATGTCATTTTGTGGGGCGCGTTTGGACCTCCGATGGCAGCCAGGTTTGGAGGAGGGGGCAGCTTTGGTCTGGGAGTAATCCTCGTCCTTATGGAATTTTTGTAGTCTAAAGCCCAGCACGGGCTGCAGGCAAGTTGGCTTTGAAAGGAGGCACTTCCACCCAAGAAGCCAAACTCAGGAGCTCACTTGGCAGATGTCATTTTGTAGGGCGCGTTTGGGCCACCGATGGCAGCCAGGTTTGGAGGAGGGGGCAGCTTTGGTCTGGGAGAAATCCACGTCCTTATGGAATTTTTGTAGGCAAAAGCCCAGAATGGGCCGCAGGCTAGTTAGGCAAGTTGGCTTTGAAAGGAGGCACTTTTCCGCAAGAAGTCAAACTCAAGAGCCCACTTGGCAGGTGTCATTTTGTAGGGCGCATTTGGGCCTCCGATGGCAGCCAGGTTTGGAGGAGGGGGCAGCTTTGGTCTGGGAGGAATCCTCGTCCTTATGGAATTTTTGTAGCAAAAGCCCGGGACGGGACGCAGGCAAGTTGGTTTTGAAAGGAGTCACTTTTCCCCAAGAAGCCAAACTCAAGAGCCCACTTGGCAGGTGTCATTATGTAGGGCGCGTTTGGGCCTCCGATGGCAGCCAGGTTTGGAGGAGGGGGCAGCTTTGGTCTGGGAGAAATCCTCGTCCTTATGGAATTTTTGTAGTCTAAAGCCCAGGACGGTCCGCAGGCAAGTTAGGCAAGTTGGCTATGAAAGGAGGCACTTTCCCCAAGAAGCCAAACTCAAGAACCCACAATGCAGATGTCATTTTGTAGGGCGCGTTTGGGCCTCCGATGGCAGCCAGGTTTGGAGGAGGGGGCAGCTTTGGTCTGGGAGGAATCCTCGTCCTTCTGGAATTTTTGTAGGCAAAAGCCCAGGACGGGCCGCAGGCAAGTTGGCTTTGAAAGGAGGCACTTTTCCCCAAGAAGCCAAACTCAAGAGCCCACTTGGCAGGTGTCATTTTGTAGGGCACGTTTAGGCCTCCGATGGCAGCCAGGTTTGGAGGAGGGGGCAGCTTTGGTCTGGGAGAAATCCTCGTCCTTCTGGAATTTTTGTAGGCAAAAGCCCTGCATGGGCCGCAGGCAAGTTGACTCCGAAAGGAGGCAATTTTCCCCAGGAAGCCAAACTCAAGAACCCTCAATGCAGGTGTCATTTTGTGGGGCGCGTTTGGGCCTCCGATGGCAGCCAGGTTTGGAGGAGGGGGCAGCTTTGGTCTGGGAGAAATCCTCGTCCTTATGGAATTTTTGTAGTCTAAAGCCCAGCACGGGCCGCAGGCTAGTTAGGCAAGTTTGCTCCGAAAGGAGGCACTTTCCCCCAAGAAGCCAAACTCAAGAGCCCACTTGGCAGATGTCATTTTGTAGGGCGCGTTTGGGCCTCCGATGGCAGCCAGGTTTGGAGGAGGGGGCAGCTTTGGTCTGGGAGAAATCCTCGTCCTTATGGAATTTTTGTAGGCACAAGCCCAGGACGGGCCGCAGGCAAGTTGGCTTTGAAAGGAGGCACTTTCCCCCAAGAAGCCAAACTCAAGAGCCCACTTGGCAGGTGTCATTTTGTAGGGCGCGTTTGGGCCTCCGATGGCAGCCAGGTTTGGAGGAGGGGGCAGCTTTGGTCTGGGAGAAATCCTCGTCCTTATGGAATTTTTGTCGGCAAAAGCCCTGCATGGGCGGCAGGCAAGTTGACTCCGAAAGGAGGCACTTTTCCCCAGGAAGCCAAACTCAAGAGCCCACTTGGCAGATGTCATTTTGTAGGGCGCGTTTGGGCCTCCGATGGCAGCCAGGTTTGGAGGAGGGGGCAGCTTTGGTCTGGGAGGAATCCTCGTCCTTATGGAATTTTTGTAGCAAAAGCCCGGGACGGGACGCAGGCAAGTTGGTTTTGAAAGGAGTCACTTTTCCCCAAGAAGCCAAACTCAAGAGCCCACTTGGCAGGTGTCATTTTGTAGGGCACGTTTGGGCCTCCGATGGCAGCCAGGTTTGGAGGAGGGGGCAGCTTTGGTCTGGGAGAAATCCTCGTCCTTATGGAATTTTTGTAGGCAAAAGCCCTGCATGGGCCGCAGGCAAGTTGACTCCGAAAGGAGGCACTTTTCCCCAGGAAGCCAAACTCAAGAACCCTCAATGCAGGTGTCATTTTGTGGGGCGCGTTTGGGCCTCCGATGGCAGCCAGGTTTGGAGGAGGGGGCAGCTTTGGTCTGGGAGAAATCCTCGTCCTTCTGGAATTTTTGGAGGCAAAAGCCCAGGACGGGCCGCAGGCAAGTTAGGCAAGTTGGCTCCGAAAGGAGGCACTTTTCCCCAAGAAGCCAAACTCCAGAACCCACAATGCAGATGTCATTTTGTGGGGCGCGTTTGGGCCTCCGATGGCAGCCAGGTTTGGAGGAGGGGGCAGCTTTGGTCTGGGAGAAATCCTCGTCCTTATGGAATTTTTGTAGTCTACAGCCCAGCACGGGCTGCAGGCAAGTTGGCTTTGAAAGGAGGCACTTTCCCCCAAGAAGCCAAACTCAGGAGCCCACTTGGCAGATGTCATTTTGTAGGGCGCGTTTGGTCCACCGATGGCAGTCAGGTTTGGAGGAGGGGGCAGCTTTGGTCTGGGAGAAATCCTCGTCCTTATGGAATTTTTGTAGGCAAAAGCCCAGAATGGGCCGCAGGCTAGTTAGGCAAGTTGGCTTTGAAAGGAGGCACTTTTCCGCAAGAAGCCAAACTCAAGAGCCCACTTGGCAGGTGTCATTTTGTAGGGCGCGTTTGGGCCTCCGATGGCAGCCAGGTTTGGAGGAGGGGGCAGCTTTGGTCTGGGAGAAATCCTCGTCCTTATGGAATTTTTGGAGGCAAAAGCCCAGGACGGGCCGCAGGCAAGTTGGCTTTGAAAGGAGGCACTTCCACCCAAGAAGCCAAACTCAAGAGCCCACTTGGCAGGTGTCATTTTGTAGGGCACGTTTGGGCCTCCGATGGCAGCCAGGTTTGGAGGAGGGGGCAGCTTTGGTCTGGGAGAAATCCTCGTCCTTATGGAATTTTTGGAGGCAAAAGCCCTGCATGGGCCGCAGGCAAGTTGACTCCGAAAGGAGGCAATTTTCCCCAGGAAGCCAAACTCAAGAACCCTCAATGCAGGTGTCATTTTGTGGGGCGCGTTTGGGCCTCCGATGGCAGCCAGGTTTGGAGGAGGGGGCAGCTTTGGTCTGGGAGAAATCCTCGTCCTTATGGAATTTTTGTAGGCTAAAGCCCAGCACGGGCCGCAGGCTAGTTAGGCAAGTTGGCTTTGAAAGGAGGCACTTTCCCCCAAGAAGCCAAACTCAAGAGCCCACTTGGCAGATGTCATTTTGTAGGGCGTGTTTGGGCCTCCGATGGCAGCCAGGTTTGGAGGAGGGGGCAGCTTTGGTCTGGGAGAAATCCTCGTCCTTATGGAATTTTTGTAGGCAAAAGCCCAGGACGGGCCGCAGGCAAGTTGGCTTTGAAAGGAGGCACTTCCACCCAAGAAGCCAAACTCAAGAGCCCACTTGGCAGATGTCATTTTGTAGGGCGCGTTTGGGCCTCCGATGGCAGCCAGGTTTGGAGGAGGGGGCAGCTTTGGTCTGGGAGAAATCCTCGTCCTTATGGAATTTTTGTAGGCAAAAGCCCTGCATGGGCCGCCGGCAAGTAAACTCCGAAAGGAGGCACTTTTCCCCAAGAAGCCAAACTCAAGAGCCCACTTGGCAGATGTCATTTTGTAGGGCGCGTTTGGGCCTCCGATGGCAGCCAGGTTTGGAGGAGGGGGCAGCTTTGTTCTGGGAGAAATCCTCGTCCTTATGGAATTTTTGTAGGCACAAGCCCAGGACGGGCCGCAGGCAAGTTGGCTTTGAAAGGAGGCACTTTCCCCCAAGAAGCCAAACTCAAGAGCCCACTTGGCAGGTGTCATTTTGTAGGGCGCGTTTGGGCCTCCGATGGCAGCCAGGTTTGGAGGAGGGGGCAGCTTTGGTCTGGGAGAAATCCTCGTCCTTATGGAATTTTTGTAGGCAAAAGCCCTGCATGGGCCGCAGGCAAGTTGACTCCGAAAGGAGGCACTTTTCCCCAGGAAGCCAAACTCAAGAGCCCACTTGGCAGATGTCATTTTGTAGGGCGCGTTTGGGCCTCCGATGGCAGCCAGGTTTGGAGGAGGGGGCAGCTTTGGTCTGGGAGGAATCCTCGTCCTTATGGAATTTTTGTAGCAAAAGCCCGGGACGGGACGCAGGCAAGTTGGTTTTGAAAGGAGTCACTTTTCCCCAAGAAGCCAAACTCAAGAGCCCACTTGGCAGGTGTCATTTTGTAGGGCACGTTTGGGCCTCCGATGGCAGCCAGGTTTGGAGGAGGGGGCAGCTTTGGTCTGGGAGAAATCCTCATCCTTATGGAATTTTTGGAGGCAAAAGCCCAGCACGGGCCGCAGGCTAGTTAGGCAAGTTGGCTTTGAAAGGAGGCACTTTTCCCCAAGAAGCCAAACTCAAGAGCCCACTTGGCAGATGTCATTTTGTAGGGCGCGTTTGGGCCTCCGATGGCAGCCAGGTTTGGAGGAGGGGGCAGCTTTGGTCTGGGAGAAATCCTCGTCCTTATGGAATTTTTGTAGGCAAAAGCCCTGCATGGGCCGCAGGCAAGTTGGCTTTGAAAGGAGGCACTTCCACCCAAGAAGCCAAACTCAAGAGCCCACTTGGCAGGTGTCATTTTGTAGGGCACGTTTGGGCCTCCGATGGCAGCCAGGTTTGGAGGAGGGGGCAGCTTTGGTCTGGGAGAAATCCTCGTCCTTCTGGAATTTTTGTAGGCAAAAGCCCTGCATGGGCCACAGGCAAGTTGGCTTTGAAAGGAGGCACTTTTCCCCAGGAAGCCAAACTCAAGAACCCTCAATGCAGGTGTCATTTTGTGGGGCGCGTTTGGGCCTCCGATGGCAGCCAGGTTTGGAGGAGGGGGCAGCTTTGGTCTGGGAGAAATCCACGTCCTTATGGAATTTTTGTAGGCAAAAGCCCAGCACGGGCCGCAGGCTAGTTAGGCAAGTTGGCTTTGAAAGGAGGCACTTTTCCGCAAGAAGCCAAACTCAAGAGCCCACTTGGCAGGTGTCATTTTGTAGGGCGCGTTTGGGCCTCCGATGGCAGCCAGGTTTGGAGGAGGGGGCAGCTTTGGTCTGGGAGAAATCCTCGTCCTTCTGGAATTTTTGTAGGCAAAAGCCCAGGACGGGCCGCAGGCAAGTTGGCTTTGAAAGGAGGCACTTCCACCCAAGAAGCCAAACTCAAGAGCCCACTTGGCAGGTGTCATTTTGTAGGGCACGTTTAGGCCTCCGATGGCAGCCAGGTTTGGAGGAGGGGGCAGCTTTGGTCTGGGAGAAATCCTCGTCCTTCTGGAATTTTTGTAGGCAAAAGCCCTGCATGGGCCGCAGGCAAGTTGACTCCGAAAGGAGGCAATTTTCCCCAGGAAGCCAAACTCAAGAACCCTCAATGCAGGTGTCATTTTGTGGGGCGCGTTTGGGCCTCCGATGGCAGCCAGGTTTGGAGGAGGGGGCAGCTTTGGTCTGGGAGAAATCCTCGTCCTTATGGAATTTTTGTAGTCTAAAGCCCAGCACGGGCCGCAGGCTAGTTAGGCAAGTTGGCTCCGAAAGGAGGCACTTTCCCCCAAGAAGCCAAACTCAAGAGCCCACTTGGCAGATGTCATTTTGTAGGGCGCGTTTGGGCCTCCGATGGCAGCCAGGTTTGGAGGAGGGGACAGCTTTGGTCTGGGAGAAATCCTCGTCCTTATGGAATTTTTGGAGGCAAAAGCCCAGGACGGGCCGCAGGCAAGTTGGCTTTGAAAGGAGGCACTTCCACCCAAGAAGCCAAACTCAAGAGCCCACTTGGCAGATGTCATTTTGTAGGGCGCGTTTGGGCCTCTGATGGCAGCCAGGTTTGGAGGAGGGGGCAGCTTTGGTCTGGGAGAAATCCTCGTCCTTATGGAATTTTTGTAGGCAAAAGCCCTGCATGGGCCACCGGCAAGTTAACTCCGAAAGGAGGCACTTTTCCCCAAGAAGCCAAACTCAAGAGCCCACTTGGCAGATGTGATTTTGTAGGGCGCGTTTGGGCCTCCGATGGCAGCCAGGTTTGGAGGAGGGGGCAGCTTTGTTCTGGGAGAAATCCTCGTCCTTCTGGAATTTTTGTAGGCACAAGCCCAGGACGGGCCGCAGGCAAGTTGGCTTTGAAAGGAGGCACTTTCCCCCAAGAAGCCAAACTCAAGAGCCCACTTGGCAGGTGTCATTTTGTAGGGCGCGTTTGGGCCTCCGATGGCAGCCAGGTTTGGAGGAGGGGGCAGCTTTGGTCTGGGAGAAATCCTCGTCCTTATGGAATTTTTGTCGGCAAAAGCCCTGCATGGGCCGCAGGCAAGTTGACTCCGAAAGGAGGCACTTTTCCCCAGGAAGCCAAACTCAAGAGCCCACTTGGCAGATGTCATTTTGTAGGGCGCGTTTGGGCCTCCGATGGCAGCCAGGTTTGGAGGAGGGGGCAGCTTTGGTCTGGGAGGAATCCTCGTCCTTATGGAATTTTTGTAGCAAAAGCCCGGGACGGGACGCAGGCAAGTTGGTTTTGAAAGGAGTCACTTTTCCCCAAGAAGCCAAACTCAAGAGCCCACTTGGCAGATGTCATTTTGTAGGGCACGTTTGGGCCTCCGATGGCAGCCAGGTTTGGAGGAGGGGGCAGCTTTGGTCTGGGAGAAATCCTCGTCCTTATGGAATTTTTGTAGGCAAAAGCCCAGGACGGGCCGCAGGCAAGTTAGGCAAGTTGGCTCCGAAAGGAGGCACTTTTCCCCAAGAAGCCAAACTCAAGAACCCTCAATGCAGATGTCATTTTGTGGGGCACGTTCGGGCCTCTGATGGCAGCCAGGTTTGGAGGAGGGGGCAGCTTTGGTCTGGGAGAAATCCTCGTCCTTATGGAATTTTTGTAGTCTAAAGCCCAGCACGGGCCGCAGGCTAGTTAGGCAAGTTGGCTTTGAAAGGAGGCACTTTTCCGCAAGAAGCCAAACTCAAGAGCCCACTTGGCAGATGTCATTTTGTAGGGCGCGTTTGGGCCTCCGATGGCAGCCAGGTTTGGAGGAGGGGGCAGCTTTGGTCTGGGAGGAATCCTCGTCCTTATGGAATTTTTGTAGCAAAAGCCCGGGACGGGACGCAGGCAAGTAGGTTTTGAAAGGAGTCACTTTTCCCCAAGAAGCCAAACTCAAGAGCCCACTTGGCAGGTGTCATTTTGTAGGGCACGTTTGGGCCTCCGATGGCAGCCAGGTTTGGAGGAGGGGGCAGCTTTGGTCTGGGAGAAATCCTCATCCTTATGGAATTTTTGGAGGCAAAAGCCCAGCACGGGCCGCAGGCTAGTTAGGCAAGTTGGCTTTGAAAGGAGGCACTTTTCCCCAAGAAGCCAAACTCAAGAGCCCACTTGGCAGATGTCATTTTGTAGGGCGCGTTTGGGCCTCCGATGGCAGCCAGGTTTGGAGGAGGGGGCAGCTTTGGTCTGGGAGAAATCCTCGTCCTTATGGAATTTTTGTAGGCAAAAGCCCTGCATGGGCCACAGGCAAGTTGGCTTTGAAAGGAGGCACTTTTCCCCAGGAAGCCAAACTCAAGAACCCTCAATGCAGGTGTCATTTTGTGGGGCGCGTTTGGGCCTCCGATGGCAGCCAGGTTTGGAGGAGGGGGCAGCTTTGGTCTGGGAGAAATCCACGTCCTTATGGAATTTTGGTAGGCAAAAGCCCAGCACGGGCCGCAGGCTAGTTAGGCAAGTTGGCTTTGAAAGGAGGCACTTTTCCGCAAGAAGCCAAACTCAAGAGCCCACTTGGCAGGTGTCATTTTGTAGGGCACGTTTGGGCCTCCGATGGCAGCCAGGTTTGGAGGAGGGGGCAGCTTTGGTCTGGGAGAAATCCTCGTCCTTATGGAATTTTTGTAGTCTAAAGCCCAGGACGGTCCGCAGGCAAGTTAGGCAAGTTGGCTATGAAAGGATGCACTTTCCCCAAGAAGCCAAACTCAAGAACCCACAATGCAGATGTCATTTTGTAGGGCGCGTTTGGGCCTCCGATGGCAGCCAGGTTTGGAGGAGGGGGCAGCTTTGGTCTGGGAGAAATCCTCGTCCTTCTGGAATTTTTGTAGGCAAAAGCCCAGGACGGGCCGCAGGCAAGTTGGCTTTGAAAGGAGGCACTTCCACCCAAGAAGCCAAACTCAAGAGCCCACTTGGCAGGTGTCATTTTGTAGGGCACGTTTAGGCCTCCGATGGCAGCCAGGTTTGGAGGAGGGGGCAGCTTTGGTCTGGGAGAAATCCTCGTCCTTCTGGAATTTTTGTAGGCAAAAGCCCTGCATGGGCCGCAGGCAAGTTGACTCCGAAAGGAGGCAATTTTCCCCAGGAAGCCAAACTCAAGAACCCTCAATGCAGGTGTCATTTTGTGGGGCGCGTTTGGGCCTCCGATGGCAGCCAGGTTTGGAGGAGGGGGCAGCTTTGGTCTGGGAGAAATCCTCGTCCTTATGGAATTTTTGTAGTCTAAAGCCCAGCACGGGCCGCAGGCTAGTTAGGCAAGTTGGCTCCGAAAGGAGGCACTTTCCCCCAAGAAGCCAAACTCAAGAGCCCACTTGGCAGATGTCATTTTGTAGGGCGCGTTTGGGCCTCCGATGGCAGCCAGGTTTGGAGGAGGGGGCAGCTTTGGTCTGGGAGAAATCCTCGTCCTTATGGAATTTTTGTAGGCAAAAGCCCAGGACGGGCCGCAGGCAAGTTGGCTTTGAAAGGAGGCACTTCCACCCAAGAAGCCAAACTCAAGAGCCCACTTGGCAGATGTCATTTTGTAGGGCGCGTTTGGGCCTCTGATGGCAGCCAGGTTTGGAGGAGGGGGCAGCTTTGGTCTGGGAGAAATCCTCGTCCTTATGGAATTTTTGTAGGCAAAAGCCCTGCATGGGCCGCCGGCAAGTTAACTCCGAAAGGAGGCACTTTTCCCCAAGAAGCCAAACTCAAGAGCCCACTTGGCAGATGTGATTTTGTAGGGCGCGTTTGGGCCTCCGATGGCAGCCAGGTTTGGAGGAGGGGGCAGCTTGGTTCTGGGAGAAATCCTCGTCCTTATGGAATTTTTGTAGGCACAAGCCCAGGACGGGCCGCAGGCAAGTTGGCTTTGAAAGGAGGCACTTTCCCCCAAGAAGCCAAACTCAAGAGCCCACTTGGCAGGTGTCATTTTGTAGGGCGCGTTTGGGCCTCCGATGGCAGCCAGGTTTGGAGGAGGGGGCAGCTTTGGTCTGGGAGAAATCCTCGTCCTTATGGAATTTTTGTCGGCAAAAGCCCTGCATGGGCCGCAGGCAAGTTGACTCCGAAAGGAGGCACTTTTCCCCAAGAAGCCAAACTCAAGAACCCTCAATGCAGATGTCATTTTGTGGGGCACGTTCGGGCCTCTGATGGCAGCCAGGTTTGGAGGAGGGGGCAGCTTTGGTCTGGGAGAAATCCTCGTCCTTATGGAATTTTTGTAGTCTAAAGCCCAGCACGGGCCGCAGGCTAGTTAGGCAAGTTGGCTTTGAAAGGAGGCACTTTTCCGCAAGAAGCCAAACTCAAGAGCCCACTTGGCAGATGTCATTTTGTAGGGCGCGTTTGGGCCTCCGATGGCAGCCAGGTTTGGAGGAGGGGGCAGCTTTGGTCTGGGAGAAATCCTCGTCCTTATGGAATTTTTGTAGGCAAAAGCCCAGGACAGGCCGCAGGCAAGTTGGCTTTGAAAGGAGGCACTTCCACCCAAGAAGCCAAACTCAAGAGCCCACTTGGCAGGTGTCATTTTGTAGGGCACGTTTGGGCCTCCGATGGCAGCCAGGTTTGGAGGAGGGGGCAGCTTTGGTCTGGAAGAAATCCTCGTCCTTCTGGAATTTTTGTAGGCAAAAGCCCTGCATGGGCCGCAGGCAAGTTGACTCCGAAAGGAGGCACTTTTCCCCAGGAAGCCAAACTCAAGAACCCTCAATGCAGATGTCATTTTGTGGGGCGCGTTTGGGCCTCCGATGGCAGCCAGGTTTGGAGGAGGGGGCAGCTTTGGTCTGGGAGAAATCCTCGTCCTTATGGAATTTTTGTAGTCTAAAGCCCAGCACGGGCTGCAGGCAAGTTGGCTTTGAAAGGAGGCACTTTCCCCCAAGAAGCCAAACTCAGGAGCCCACTTGGCAGATGTCATTTTGTAGGACGCGTTTGGGCCACCGATGGCAGCCAGGTTTGGAGGAGGGGGCAGCTTTGGTCTGGGAGAAATCCTCGTCCTTATGGAATTTTTGTAGGCAAAAGCCCAGAATGGGCCGCAGGCTAGTTAGGCAAGTTGGCTTTGAAAGGAGGCACTTTTCCGCAAGAAGCCAAACTCAAGAGCCCACTTGGCAGATGTCATTTTGTAGGGCGCGTTTGGGCCTCCGATGGCAGCCAGGTTTGGAGGAGGGGGCAGCTTTGGTCTGGGAGGAATCCTCGTCCTTATGGAATTTTTGTAGCAAAAGCCCGGGACGGGACGCAGGCAAGTTGGTTTTGAAAGGAGTCACTTTTCCCCAAGAAGCCAAACTCAAGAGCCCACTTGGCAGGTGTCATTATGTAGGGCGCGTTTGGGCCTCCGATGGCAGCCAGGTTTGGAGGAGGGGGCAGCTTTGTTCTGGGAGAAATTCTTGTCCTTATGGAATTTTTGTTGGCAAAAGCCCAGGACGGTCCGCAGGCAAGTTAGGCAAGTTGGCTATGAAAGGAGGCACTTTTCCCCAAGAAGCCAAACTCAAGAACCCACAATGCAGATGTCATTTTGTAGGGCGCGTTTGGGCCTCCGATGGCAGCCAGGTTTGGAGGAGGGGGCAGCTTTGGTCTGGGAGAAATCCTCGTCCTTCTGGAATTTTTGTAGTCAAAAGCCCAGGACAGGCCGCAGGCAAGTTGGCTTTGAAAGGAGGCACTTCCACCCAAGAAGCCAAACTCAAGAGCCCACTTGGCAGGTGTCATTTTGTAGGGCACGTTTGGGCCTCCGATGGCAGCCAGGTTTGGAGGAGGGGGCAGTTTTGGTCTGGGAGAAATCCTCGTCCTTCTGGAATTTTTGTAGGCAAAAGCCCTGCATGGGCCGCAGGCAAGTTGACTCCAAAAGGAGGCAATTTTCCCCAGGAAGCCAAACTCAAGAACCCTCAATGCAGGTGTCATTTTGTGGGGCGCGTTTGGGCCTCCGATGGCAGCCAGGTTTGGAGGAGGGGGCAGCTTTGGTCTGGGAGAAATCCTCGTCCTTATGGAATTTTTGTAGTCTAAAGCCCAGCACGGGCCGCAGGCTAGTTAGGCAAGTTGGCTTTGAAAGGAGGCACTTTTCCCCAAGAAGCCAAACTCAAGAGCCCACTTGGCAGATGTCATTTTGTAGGGCGCGTTTGGGCCTCCGATGGCAGCCAGGTTTGGAGGAGGGGGCAGCTTTGGTCTGGGAGAAATCCTCGTCCTTATGTAATTTTTGTAGGCAAAAGCCCAGGACGGGCCGCAGGCAAGTTGGCTTTGAAAGGAGGCACTTCCACCCAAGAAGCCAAACTCAAGAGCCCACTTGGCAGATGTCACTTTGTAGGGCGCGTTTGGGCCTCCGATGGCAGCCAGGTTTGGAGGAGGGGGCAGCTTTGGTCTGGGAGAAATCCTCGTCCTTATGGAATTTTTGTCGGCAAAAGCCCTGCATGGGCCGCAGGCAAGTTGACTCCGAAAGGAGGCACTTTTCCCCAGGAAGCCAAACTCAAGAGCCCACTTGGCAGATGTCATTTTGTAGGGCGCGTTTGGGCCTCCGATGGCAGCCAGGTTTGGAGGAGGGGGCAGCTTTGGTCTGGGAGAAATCCTCGTCCTTATGGAATTTTTGTAGGCAAAAGCCCTGCATGGGCCGCAGGCAAGTTGGCTTTGAAAGGAGGCACTTCCACCCAAGAAGCCAAACTCAAGAGCCCACTTGGCAGGTGTCATTTTGTAGGGCACGTTTGGGCCTCCGATGGCAGCCAGGTTTGGAGGAGGGGGCAGCTTTGGTCTGGGAGAAATCCTCGTCCTTATGGAATTTTTGTAGGCAAAAGCCCTGCATGGGCCACAGGCAAGTTGGCTTTGAAAGGAGGCACTTTTCCCCAGGAAGCCAAACTCAAGAACCCTCAATGCAGGTGTCATTTTGTGGGGCGCGTTTGGGCCTCCGAT
Source organism: Cinclus cinclus (assembly GCF_963662255.1). Classification (NCBI taxonomy): domain Eukaryota; kingdom Metazoa; phylum Chordata; class Aves; order Passeriformes; family Cinclidae; genus Cinclus; species Cinclus cinclus. The sequence goes on from NW_026912151.1 coordinate 58,102, forward strand.
GGCAGCCAGGTTTGGAGGAGGGGGCAGCTTTGGTCTGGGAGAAATCCACGCCCTTATGGAATTTTGGTAGGCAAAAGCCCAGCACGGGCCGCAGGCTAGTTAGGCAAGTTGGCTTTGAAAGGAGGCACTTTTCCGCAAGAAGCCAAACTCAAGAGCCCACTTGGCAGGTGTCATTTTGTAGGGCGCGTTTGGGCCTCCGATGGCAGCCAGGTTTGGAGGAGGGGGCAGCTTTGGTCTGGGAGAAATCCTCGTCCTTATGGAATTTTTGTAGCAAAAGCCCGGGACGGGACGCAGGCAAGTTGGTTTTGAAAGGAGTCACTTTTCCCCAAGAAGCCAAACTCAAGAGCCCACGTGGCAGGTGTCATTATGTAGGGCGCGTTTGGGCCTCCGATGGCAGCCAGGTTTGGAGGAGGGGGCAGCTTTGGTCTGGGAGAAATCCTCGTCCTTATGGAATTTTTGTAGTCTAAAGCCCAGGACGGTCCGCAGGCAAGTTAGGCAAGTTGGCTATGAAAGGATGCACTTTCCCCAAGAAGCCAAACTCAAGAACCCACAATGCAGATGTCATTTTGTAGGGCGCGTTTGGGCCTCCGATGGCAGCCAGGTTTGGAGGAGGGGGCAGCTTTGGTCTGGGAGAAATCCTCGTCCTTCTGGAATTTTTGTAGGCAAAAGCCCAGGACGGGCCGCAGGCAAGTTGGCTTTGAAAGGAGGCACTTCCACCCAAGAAGCCAAACTCAAGAGCCCACTTGGCAGGTGTCATTTTGTAGGGCACGTTTAGGCCTCCGATGGCAGCCAGGTTTGGAGGAGGGGGCAGCTTTGGTCTGGGAGAAATCCTCGTCCTTCTGGAATTTTTGTAGGCAAAAGCCCTGCATGGGCCGCAGGCAAGTTGACTCCGAAAGGAGGCAATTTTCCCCAGGAAGCCAAACTCAAGAACCCTCAATGCAGGTGTCATTTTGTGGGGCGCGTTTGGGCCTCCGATGGCAGCCAGGTTTGGAGGAGGGGGCAGCTTTGGTCTGGGAGAAATCCTCGTCCTTATGGAATTTTTGTAGTCTAAAGCCCAGCACGGGCCGCAGGCTAGTTAGGCAAGTTGGCTCCGAAAGGAGGCACTTTCCCCCAAGAAGCCAAACTCAAGAGCCCACTTGGCAGATGTCATTTTGTAGGGCGCGTTTGGGCCTCCGATGGCAGCCAGGTTTGGAGGAGGGGGCAGCTTTGGTCTGGGAGAAATCCTCGTCCTTATGGAATTTTTGTAGGCAAAAGCCCAGGACGGGCCGCAGGCAAGTTGGCTTTGAAAGGAGGCACTTCCACCCAAGAAGCCAAACTCAAGAGCCCACTTGGCAGATGTCATTTTGTAGGGCGCGTTTGGGCCTCTGATGGCAGCCAGGTTTGGAGGAGGGGGCAGCTTTGGTCTGGGAGAAATCCTCGTCCTTATGGAATTTTTGTAGGCAAAAGCCCTGCATGGGCCGCCGGCAAGTTAACTCCGAAAGGAGGCACTTTTCCCCAAGAAGCCAAACTCAAGAGCCCACTTGGCAGATGTGATTTTGTAGGGCGCGTTTGGGCCTCCGATGGCAGCCAGGTTTGGAGGAGGGGGCAGCTTTGTTCTGGGAGAAATCCTCGTCCTTATGGAATTTTTGTAGGCACAAGCCCAGGACGGGCCGCAGGCAAGTTGGCTTTGAAAGGAGGCACTTTCCCCCAAGAAGCCAAACTCAAGAGCCCACTTGGCAGGTGTCATTTTGTAGGGCGCGTTTGGGCCTCCGATGGCAGCCAGGTTTGGAGGAGGGGGCAGCTTTGGTCTGGGAGAAATCCTCGTCCTTATGGAATTTTTGTCGGCAAAAGCCCTGCATGGGCCGCAGGCAAGTTGACTCCGAAAGGAGGCACTTTTCCCCAAGAAGCCAAACTCAAGAACCCTCAATGCAGATGTCATTTTGTGGGGCACGTTCGGGCCTCTGATGGCAGCCAGGTTTGGAGGAGGGGGCAGCTTTGGTCTGGGAGAAATCCTCGTCCTTATGGAATTTTTGTAGTCTAAAGCCCAGCACGGGCCGCAGGCTAGTTAGGCAAGTTGGCTTTGAAAGGAGGCACTTTTCCGCAAGAAGCCAAACTCAAGAGCCCACTTGGCAGATGTCATTTTGTAGGGCGCGTTTGGGCCTCCGATGGCAGCCAGGTTTGGAGGAGGGGGCAGCTTTGGTCTGGGAGAAATCCTCGTCCTTATGGAATTTTTGTAGGCAAAAGCCCAGGACAGGCCGCAGGCAAGTTGGCTTTGAAAGGAGGCACTTCCACCCAAGAAGCCAAACTCAAGAGCCCACTTGGCAGGTGTCATTTTGTAGGGCACGTTTGGGCCTCCGATGGCAGCCAGGTTTGGAGGAGGGGGCAGCTTTGGTCTGGAAGAAATCCTCGTCCTTCTGGAATTTTTGTAGGCAAAAGCCCTGCATGGGCCGCAGGCAAGTTGACTCCGAAAGGAGGCACTTTTCCCCAGGAAGCCAAACTCAAGAACCCTCAATGCAGATGTCATTTTGTAGGGCGCGTTTGGGCCTCCGATGGCAGCCAGGTTTGGAGGAGGGGGCAGCTTTGGTCTGGGAGAAATCCTCGTCCTTATGGAATTTTTGTAGTCTAAAGCCCAGCACGGGCTGCAGGCAAGTTGGCTTTGAAAGGAGGCACTTTCCCCCAAGAAGCCAAACTCAGGAGCCCACTTGGCAGATGTCATTTTGTAGGGCGCGTTTGGGCCACCGATGGCAGCCAGGTTTGGAGGAGGGGGCAGCTTTGGTCTGGGAGAAATCCTCGTCCTTATGGAATTTTTGTAGGCAAAAGCCCAGAATGGGCCGCAGGCTAGTTAGGCAAGTTGGCTTTGAAAGGAGGCACTTTTCCGCAAGAAGCCAAACTCAAGAGCCCACTTGGCAGATGTCATTTTGTAGGGCGCGTTTGGGCCTCCGATGGCAGCCAGGTTTGGAGGAGGGGGCAGCTTTGGTCTGGGAGGAATCCTCGTCCTTATGGAATTTTTGTAGCAAAAGCCCGCGACGGGACGCAGGCAAGTTGGTTTTGAAAGGAGTCACTTTTCCCCAAGAAGCCAAACTCAAGAGCCCACTTGGCAGATGTCATTATGTAGGGCGCGTTTGGGCCTCCGATGGCAGCCAGGTTTGGAGGAGGGGGCAGCTTTGTTCTGGGAGAAATTCTTGTCCTTATGGAATTTTTGTTGGCAAAAGCCCAGGACGGTCCGCAGGCAAGTTAGGCAAGTTGGCTATGAAAGGAGGCACTTTCCCCAAGAAGCCAAACTCAAGAACCCACAATGCAGATGTCATTTTGTAGGGCGCGTTTGGGCCTCCGATGGCAGCCAGGTTTGGAGGAGGGGGCAGCTTTGGTCTGGGAGAAATCCTCGTCCTTCTGGAATTTTTGTAGTCAAAAGCCCAGGACAGGCCGCAGGCAAGTTGGCTTTGAAAGGAGGCACTTCCACCCAAGAAGCCAAACTCAAGAGCCCACTTGGCAGGTGTCATTTTGTAGGGCACGTTTGGGCCTCCGATGGCAGCCAGGTTTGGAGGAGGGGGCAGTTTTGGTCTGGGAGAAATCCTCGTCCTTCTGGAATTTTTGTAGGCAAAAGCCCTGCATGGGCCGCAGGCAAGTTGACTCCAAAAGGAGGCAATTTTCCCCAGGAAGCCAAACTCAAGAACCCTCAATGCAGGTGTCATTTTGTGGGGCGCGTTTGGGCCTCCGATGGCAGCCAGGTTTGGAGGAGGGGGCAGCTTTGGTCTGGGAGAAATCCTCGTCCTTATGGAATTTTTGTAGTCTAAAGCCCAGCACGGGCCGCAGGCTAGTTAGGCAAGTTGGCTTTGAAAGGAGGCACTTTTCCCCAAGAAGCCAAACTCAAGAGCCCACTTGGCAGATGTCATTTTGTAGGGCGCGTTTGGGCCTCCGATGGCAGCCAGGTTTGGAGGAGGGGGCAGCTTTGGTCTGGGAGAAATCCTCGTCCTTATGGAATTTTTGTAGGCAAAAGCCCAGGACGGGCCGCAGGCAAGTTGGCTTTGAAAGGAGGCACTTCCACCCAAGAAGACAAACTCAAGAGCCCACTTGGCAGATGTCACTTTGTAGGGCGCGTTTGGGCCTCCGATGGCAGCCAGGTTTGGAGGAGGGGGCAGCTTTGGTCTGGGAGAAATCCTCGTCCTTATGGAATTTTTGTCGGCAAAAGCCCTGCATGGGCCGCAGGCAAGTTGACTCCGAAAGGAGGCACTTTTCCCCAGGAAGCCAAACTCAAGAGCCCACTTGGCAGATGTCATTTTGTAGGGCGCGTTTGGGCCTCCGATGGCAGCCAGGTTTGGAGGAGGGGGCAGCTTTGGTCTGGGAGAAATCCTTGTCCTTATGGAATTTTTGGAGGCAAAAGCCCAGGACGGGGCGCAGGCAAGTTAGGCAAGTTGGCTCCGAAAGGAGGCACTTTTCCCCAAGAAGCCAAACTCAAGAACCCTCAATGCAGATGTCATTTTGTGGGGCACGTTCGGGCCTCTGATGGCAGCCAGGTTTGGAGGAGGGGGCAGCTTTGGTCTGGGAGAAATCCTCGTCCTTATGGAATTTTTGTAGTCTAAAGCCCAGCACGGGCCGCAGGCTAGTTAGGCAAGTTGGCTTTGAAAGGAGGCACTTTTCCCCAAGAAGCCAAACTCAAGAGCCCACTTGGCAGATGTCATTTTGTGGGGCGCGTTTGGGCCTCCGATGGCAGCCAGGTTTGGAGGAGGGGGCAGCTTTGGTCTGGGAGAAATCCTCGTCCTTATGTAATTTTTGTAGGCAAAAGCCCAGGACGGGCCGCAGGCAAGTTGGCTTTGAAAGGAGGCACTTCCACCCAAGAAGCCAAACTCAAGAGCCCACTTGGCAGATGTCACTTTGTAGGGCGCGTTTGGGCCTCCGATGGCAGCCAGGTTTGGAGGAGGGGGCAGCTTTGGTCTGGGAGAAATCCTCGTCCTTATGGAATTTTTGTCGGCAAAAGCCCTGCATGGGCCGCAGGCAAGTTGACTCCGAAAGGAGGCACTTTTCCCCAGGAAGCCAAACTCAAGAGCCCACTTGGCAGATGTCATTTTGTAGGGCGCGTTTGGGCCTCCGATGGCAGCCAGGTTTGGAGGAGGGGGCAGCTTTGGTCTGGGAGAAATCCTCGTCCTTATGGAATTTTTGTAGGCAAAAGCCCTGCATGGGCCGCAGGCAAGTTGGCTTTGAAAGGAGGCACTTCCACCCAAGAAGCCAAACTCAAGAGCCCACTTGGCAGGTGTCATTTTGTAGGGCACGTTTGGGCCTCCGATGGCAGCCAGGTTTGGAGGAGGGGGCAGCTTTGGTCTGGGAGAAATCCTCGTCCTTATGGAATTTTTGTAGGCAAAAGCCCTGCATGGGCCACAGGCAAGTTGGCTTTGAAAGGAGGCACTTTTCCCCAGGAAGCCAAACTCAAGAACCCTCAATGCAGGTGTCATTTTGTGGGGCGCGTTTGGGCCTCCGATGGCAGCCAGGTTTGGAGGAGGGGGCAGCTTTGGTCTGGGAGAAATCCACGCCCTTATGGAATTTTGGTAGGCAAAAGCCCAGCACGGGCCGCAGGCTAGTTAGGCAAGTTGGCTTTGAAAGGAGGCACTTTTCCGCAAGAAGCCAAACTCAAGAGCCCACTTGGCAGGTGTCATTTTGTAGGGCGCGTTTGGGCCTCCGATGGCAGCCAGGTTTGGAGGAGGGGGCAGCTTTGGTCTGGGAGAAATCCTCGTCCTTATGGAATTTTTGTAGCAAAAGCCCGGGACGGGACGCAGGCAAGTTGGTTTTGAAAGGAGTCACTTTTCCCCAAGAAGCCAAACTCAAGAGCCCACGTGGCAGGTGTCATTATGTAGGGCGCGTTTGGGCCTCCGATGGCAGCCAGGTTTGGAGGAGGGGGCAGCTTTGGTCTGGGAGAAATCCTCGTCCTTATGGAATTTTTGTAGTCTAAAGCCCAGGACGGTCCGCAGGCAAGTTAGGCAAGTTGGCTATGAAAGGATGCACTTTCCCCAAGAAGCCAAACTCAAGAACCCACAATGCAGATGTCATTTTGTAGGGCGCGTTTGGGCCTCCGATGGCAGCCAGGTTTGGAGGAGGGGGCAGCTTTGGTCTGGGAGAAATCCTCGTCCTTCTGGAATTTTTGTAGGCAAAAGCCCAGGACGGGCCGCAGGCAAGTTGGCTTTGAAAGGAGGCACTTCCACCCAAGAAGCCAAACTCAAGAGCCCACTTGGCAGGTGTCATTTTGTAGGGCACGTTTAGGCCTCCGATGGCAGCCAGGTTTGGAGGAGGGGGCAGCTTTGGTCTGGGAGAAATCCTCGTCCTTCTGGAATTTTTGTAGGCAAAAGCCCTGCATGGGCCGCAGGCAAGTTGACTCCGAAAGGAGGCAATTTTCCCCAGGAAGCCAAACTCAAGAACCCTCAATGCAGGTGTCATTTTGTGGGGCGCGTTTGGGCCTCCGATGGCAGCCAGGTTTGGAGGAGGGGGCAGCTTTGGTCTGGGAGAAATCCTCGTCCTTATGGAATTTTTGTAGTCTAAAGCCCAGCACGGGCCGCAGGCTAGTTAGGCAAGTTGGCTCCGAAAGGAGGCACTTTCCCCCAAGAAGCCAAACTCAAGAGCCCACTTGGCAGATGTCATTTTGTAGGGCGCGTTTGGGCCTCCGATGGCAGCCAGGTTTGGAGGAGGGGGCAGCTTTGGTCTGGGAGAAATCCTCGTCCTTATGGAATTTTTGTAGGCAAAAGCCCAGGACGGGCCGCAGGCAAGTTGGCTTTGAAAGGAGGCACTTCCACCCAAGAAGCCAAACTCAAGAGCCCACTTGGCAGATGTCATTTTGTAGGGCGCGTTTGGGCCTCTGATGGCAGCCAGGTTTGGAGGAGGGGGCAGCTTTGGTCTGGGAGAAATCCTCGTCCTTATGGAATTTTTGTAGGCAAAAGCCCTGCATGGGCCGCCGGCAAGTTAACTCCGAAAGGAGGCACTTTTCCCCAAGAAGCCAAACTCAAGAGCCCACTTGGCAGATGTGATTTTGTAGGGCGCGTTTGGGCCTCCGATGGCAGCCAGGTTTGGAGGAGGGGGCAGCTTTGGTCTGGGAGAAATCCTCGTCCTTATGGAATTTTTGTAGGCACAAGCCCAGGACGGGCCGCAGGCAAGTTGGCTTTGAAAGGAGGCACTTTCCCCCAAGAAGCCAAACTCAAGAGCCCACTTGGCAGGTGTCATTTTGTAGGGCGCGTTTGGGCCTCCGATGGCAGCCAGGTTTGGAGGAGGGGGCAGCTTTGGTCTGGGAGAAATCCTCGTCCTTATGGAATTTTTGTCGGCAAAAGCCCTGCATGGGCCGCAGGCAAGTTGACTCCGAAAGGAGGCACTTTTCCCCAAGAAGCCAAACTCAAGAACCCTCAATGCAGATGTCATTTTGTGGGGCACGTTCGGGCCTCTGATGGCAGCCAGGTTTGGAGGAGGGGGCAGCTTTGGTCTGGGAGAAATCCTCGTCCTTATGGAATTTTTGTAGTCTAAAGCCCAGCACGGGCCGCAGGCTAGTTAGGCAAGTTGGCTTTGAAAGGAGGCACTTTTCCGCAAGAAGCCAAACTCAAGAGCCCACTTGGCAGATGTCATTTTGTAGGGCGCGTTTGGGCCTCCGATGGCAGCCAGGTTTGGAGGAGGGGGCAGCTTTGGTCTGGGAGAAATCCTCGTCCTTATGGAATTTTTGTAGGCAAAAGCCCAGGACAGGCCGCAGGCAAGTTGGCTTTGAAAGGAGGCACTTCCACCCAAGAAGCCAAACTCAAGAGCCCACTTGGCAGGTGTCATTTTGTAGGGCACGTTTGGGCCTCCGATGGCAGCCAGGTTTGGAGGAGGGGGCAGCTTTGGTCTGGAAGAAATCCTCGTCCTTCTGGAATTTTTGTAGGCAAAAGCCCTGCATGGGCCGCAGGCAAGTTGACTCCGAAAGGAGGCACTTTTCCCCAGGAAGCCAAACTCAAGAACCCTCAATGCAGATGTCATTTTGTAGGGCGCGTTTGGGCCTCCGATGGCAGCCAGGTTTGGAGGAGGGGGCAGCTTTGGTCTGGGAGAAATCCTCGTCCTTATGGAATTTTTGTAGTCTAAAGCCCAGCACGGGCTGCAGGCAAGTTGGCTTTGAAAGGAGGCACTTTCCCCCAAGAAGCCAAACTCAGGAGCCCACTTGGCAGATGTCATTTTGTAGGGCGCGTTTGGGCCACCGATGGCAGCCAGGTTTGGAGGAGGGGGCAGCTTTGGTCTGGGAGAAATCCTCGTCCTTATGGAATTTTTGTAGGCAAAAGCCCAGAATGGGCCGCAGGCTAGTTAGGCAAGTTGGCTTTGAAAGGAGGCACTTTTCCGCAAGAAGCCAAACTCAAGAGCCCACTTGGCAGATGTCATTTTGTAGGGCGCGTTTGGGCCTCCGATGGCAGCCAGGTTTGGAGGAGGGGGCAGCTTTGGTCTGGGAGGAATCCTCGTCCTTATGGAATTTTTGTAGCAAAAGCCCGGGACGGGACGCAGGCAAGTTGGTTTTGAAAGGAGTCACTTTTCCCCAAGAAGCCAAACTCAAGAGCCCACTTGGCAGATGTCATTATGTAGGGCGCGTTTGGGCCTCCGATGGCAGCCAGGTTTGGAGGAGGGGGCAGCTTTGTTCTGGGAGAAATTCTTGTCCTTATGGAATTTTTGTTGGCAAAAGCCCAGGACGGTCCGCAGGCAAGTTAGGCAAGTTGGCTATGAAAGGAGGCACTTTCCCCAAGAAGCCAAACTCAAGAACCCACAATGCAGATGTCATTTTGTAGGGCGCGTTTGGGCCTCCGATGGCAGCCAGGTTTGGAGGAGGGGGCAGCTTTGGTCTGGGAGAAATCCTCGTCCTTCTGGAATTTTTGTAGTCAAAAGCCCAGGACAGGCCGCAGGCAAGTTGGCTTTGAAAGGAGGCACTTCCACCCAAGAAGCCAAACTCAAGAGCCCACTTGGCAGGTGTCATTTTGTAGGGCACGTTTGGGCCTCCGATGGCAGCCAGGTTTGGAGGAGGGGGCAGTTTTGGTCTGGGAGAAATCCTCGTCCTTCTGGAATTTTTGTAGGCAAAAGCCCTGCATGGGCCGCAGGCAAGTTGACTCCAAAAGGAGGCAATTTTCCCCAGGAAGCCAAACTCAAGAACCCTCAATGCAGGTGTCATTTTGTGGGGCGCGTTTGGGCCTCCGATGGCAGCCAGGTTTGGAGGAGGGGGCAGCTTTGGTCTGGGAGAAATCCTCGTCCTTATGGAATTTTTGTAGTCTAAAGCCCAGCACGGGCCGCAGGCTAGTTAGGCAAGTTGGCTTTGAAAGGAGGCACTTTTCCCCAAGAAGCCAAACTCAAGAGCCCACTTGGCAGATGTCATTTTGTAGGGCGCGTTTGGGCCTCCGATGGCAGCCAGGTTTGGAGGAGGGGGCAGCTTTGGTCTGGGAGAAATCCTCGTCCTTATGGAATTTTTGTAGGCAAAAGCCCAGGACGGGCCGCAGGCAAGTTGGCTTTGAAAGGAGGCACTTCCACCCAAGAAGACAAACTCAAGAGCCCACTTGGCAGATGTCACTTTGTAGGGCGCGTTTGGGCCTCCGATGGCAGCCAGGTTTGGAGGAGGGGGCAGCTTTGGTCTGGGAGAAATCCTCGTCCTTATGGAATTTTTGTCGGCAAAAGCCCTGCATGGGCCGCAGGCAAGTTGACTCCGAAAGGAGGCACTTTTCCCCAGGAAGCCAAACTCAAGAGCCCACTTGGCAGATGTCATTTTGTAGGGCGCGTTTGGGCCTCCGATGGCAGCCAGGTTTGGAGGAGGGGGCAGCTTTGGTCTGGGAGAAATCCTTGTCCTTATGGAATTTTTGGAGGCAAAAGCCCAGGACGGGGCGCAGGCAAGTTAGGCAAGTTGGCTCCGAAAGGAGGCACTTTTCCCCAAGAAGCCAAACTCAAGAACCCTCAATGCAGATGTCATTTTGTGGGGCACGTTCGGGCCTCTGATGGCAGCCAGGTTTGGAGGAGGGGGCAGCTTTGGTCTGGGAGAAATCCTCGTCCTTATGGAATTTTTGTAGTCTAAAGCCCAGCACGGGCCGCAGGCTAGTTAGGCAAGTTGGCTTTGAAAGGAGGCACTTTTCCGCAAGAAGCCAAACTCAAGAGCCCACTTGGCAGATGTCATTTTGTAGGGCGCGTTTGGGCCTCCGATGGCAGCCAGGTTTGGAGGAGGGGGCAGCTTTGGTCTGGGAGAAATCCTCGTCCTTATGGAATTTTTGTAGGCAAAAGCCCAGGACAGGCCGCAGGCAAGTTGGCTTTGAAAGGAGGCACTTCCACCCAAGAAGCCAAACTCAAGAGCCCACTTGGCAGGTGTCATTTTGTAGGGCACGTTTGGGCCTCCGATGGCAGCCAGGTTTGGAGGAGGGGGCAGCTTTGGTCTGGGAGAAATCCTCGTCCTTCTGGAATTTTTGTAGGCAAAAGCCCTGCATGGGCCGCAGGCAAGTTGACTCCGAAAGGAGGCACTTTTCCCCAGGAAGCCAAACTCAAGAACCCTCAATGCAGGTGTCATTTTGTGGGGCGCGTTTGGGCCTCCGATGGCAGCCAGGTTTGGAGGAGGGGGCAGCTTTGGTCTGGGAGAAATCCTCGTCCTTATGGAATTTTTGTAGTCTAAAGCCCAGCACGGGCTGCAGGCAAGTTGGCTTTGAAAGGAGGCACTTTCCCCCAAGAAGCCAAACTCAGGAGCCCACTTGGCAGATGTCATTTTGTAGGGCGCGTTTGGGCCACCGATGGCAGCCAGGTTTGGAGGAGGGGGCAGCTTTGGTCTGGGAGAAATCCTCGTCCTTATGGAATTTTTGTAGGCAAAAGCCCAGAATGGGCCGCAGGCTAGTTAGGCAAGTTGGCTTTGAAAGGAGGCACTTTTCCGCAAGAAGCCAAACTCAAGAGCCCACTTGGCAGATGTCATTTTGTAGGGCGCGTTTGGGCCTCCGATGGCAGCCAGGTTTGGAGGAGGGGGCAGCTTTGGTCTGGGAGAAATCCTCGTCCTTATGGAATTTTTGTAGTCTAAAGCCCAGCACGGGCCGCAGGCATGTTGGCTTTGAAAGGAGGCACTTCCACCCAAGAAGCCAAACTCAAGAGCCCACTTGGCAGATGTCATTTTGTAGGGCGCGTTTGGGCCTCCGATGGCAGCCAGGTTTGGAGGAGGGGGCAGCTTTGGTCTGGGAGAAATCCTCGTCCTTATGGAATTTTTGTAGGCACAAGCCCAGGACGGGCCGCAGGCAAGTTGGCTTTGAAAGGAGGCACTTTCCCCCAAGAAGCCAAACTCAAGAGCCCACTTGGCAGGTGTCATTTTGTAGGGCGCGTTTGGGCCTCTGATGGCAGTCAGGTTTGGAGGAGGGGGCAGCTTTGGTCTGGGAGAAATCCTCGTCCTTATGGAATTTTTGTCGGCAAAAGCCCTGCATGGGCCGCAGGCAAGTTGACTCCGAAAGGAGGCACTTTTCCCCAGGAAGCCAAACTCAAGAGCCCACTTGGCAGGTGTCATTTTGTAGGGCACGTTTGGGCCTCCGATGGCAGCCAGGTTTGGAGGAGGGGGCAGCTTTGTTCTGGGAGAAATCCTCGTCCTTCTGGAATTTTTGTACTGAAAACCCAGGACGGGCCGCAGGCAAGTTGACTCCGAAAGGAGGCACTTTTCCCCAGGAAGCCAAACTCAAGAACCCTCAATGCAGATGTCATTTTGTGGGGCGCGTTTGGGCCTCCGATGGCAGCCAGGTTTGGAGGAGGGGGCAGCTTTGGTCTGGGAGAAATCCTCGTCCTTATGGAATTTTTGGAGGCAAAAGCCCAGGACGGGCCGCAGGCAAGTTAGGCAAGTTGGCTCCGAAAGGAGGCACTTTTCCCCAAGAAGCCAAACTCAAGAGCCCACTTGGCAGATGTCATTTTGTGGGGCGCGTTTGGGCCTCCGATGGCAGCCAGGTTTGGAGGAGGGGGCAGCTTTGGTCTGGGAGAAATCCTCGTCCTTATGGAATTTTTGTAGTCTAAAGCCCAGCACGGGCTGCAGGCAAGTTGGCTTTGAAAGGAGGCACTTTCCCCCAGGAAGCCAAACTCAGGAGCCCACTTGGCAGATGTCATTTTGTAGGGCGCGTTTGGGCCACCGATGGCAGCCAGGTTTGGAGGAGGGGGCAGCTTTGGTCTGGGAGAAATCCTCGTCCTTATGGAATTTTTGTAGGCAAAAGCCCAGAATGGGCCGCAGGCTAGTTAGGCAAGTTGGCTTTGAAAGGAGGCACTTTTCCGCAAGAAGCCAAACTCAAGAGCCCACTTGGCAGATGTCATTTTGTAGGGCGCGTTTGGGCCTCCGATGGCAGCCAGGTTTGGAGGAGGGGGCAGCTTTGGTCTGGGAGAAATCCTCGTCCTTATGGAATTTTTGTAGCAAAAGCCCGGGACGGGACGCAGGCAAGTTGGTTTTGAAAGGAGTCACTTTTCCCCAAGAAGCCAAACTCATGAGCCCACTTGGCAGGTGTCATTATGTAGAGCGCGTTTGGGCCTCCGATGGCAGCCAGGTTTGGAGGAGGGGGCAGCTTTGTTCTGGGAGAAATCCTCGTCCTTATGGAATTTTTGTTGGCAAAAGCCCAGGACGGTCCGCAGGCAAGTTAGGCAAGTTGGCTATGAAAGGAGGCACTTTCCCCAAGAAGCCAAACTCAAGAACCCACAATGCAGATGTCATTTTGTAGGGCGCGTTTGGGCCTCCGATGGCAGCCAGGTTTGGAGGAGGGGGCAGCTTTGGTCTGGGAGAAATCCTCGTCCTTATGGAATTTTTGGAGGCAAAAGCCCAGGACGGGCCGCAGGCAAGTTGGCTTTGAAAGGAGGCACTTCCACCCAAGAAGCCAAACTCAAGAGCCCACTTGGCAGGTGTCATTTTGTAGGGCACGTTTGGGCCTCCGATGGCAGCCAGGTTTGGAGGAGGGGGCAGCTTTGGTCTGGGAGAAATCCTCGTCCTTCTGGAATTTTTGTAGGCAAAAGCCCTGCATGGGCCGCAGGCAAGTTGACTCCGAAAGGAGGCAATTTTCCCCAGGAAGCCAAACTCAAGAACCCTCAATGCAGGTGTCATTTTGTGGGGCGCGTTTGGGCCTCCGATGGCAGCCAGGTTTGGAGGAGGGGGCAGCTTTGTTCTGGGAGAAATTCTTGTCCTTATGGAATTTTTGTTGGCAAAAGCCCAGCACGGTCCGCAGGCAAGTTAGGCAAGCTGGCTATGAAAGGAGGCACTTTCCCCAAGAAGCCAAACTCAAGAGCCCACTTGGCAGATGTCATTTTGTAGGGCGCGTTTGGGCCTCCGATGGCAGCCAGGTTTGGAGGAGGGGGCAGCTTTGGTCTGGGAGAAATCCTCGTCCTTCTGGAATTTTTGTAGGCAAAAGCCCAGGACGGGCCGCAGGCAAGTTGGCTTTGAAAGGAGGCACTTCCACCCAAGAAGCCAAACTCAAGAGCCCACTTGGCAGATGTCATTTTGTAGGGCGCGTTTGGGCCTCCGATGGCAGCCAGGTTTGGAGGAGGGGGCAGCTTTGGTCTGTGAGGAATCCTCGTCCTTATGGAATTTTTGTAGCAAAAGCCCGGGACGGGACGCAGGCAAGTTGGTTTTGAAAGGAGTCACTTTTCCCCAAGAAGCCAAACTCAAGAGCCCACTTGGCAGGTGTCATTTTGTGGGGCACGTTTGGGCCTCCGATGGCAGCCAGGTTTGGAGGAGGGGGCAGCTTTGGTCTGGGAGAAATCCTCGTCCTTATGGAATTTTTGGAGGCAAAAGCCCAGGACGGGCCGCAGGCAAGTTAGGCAAGTTGGCTCCGAAAGGAGGCACTTTTCCCCAAGAAGCCAAACTCAAGAACCCTCAATGCAGATGTCATTTTGTGGGGCACGTTTGGGCCTCTGATGGCAGCCAGGTTTGGAGGAGGGGGCAGCTTTGGTCTGGGAGAAATCCTCGTCCTTATGGAATTTTTGTAGTCTAAAGCCCAGCACGGGCCGCAGGCTAGTTAGGCAAGTTGGCTTTGAAAGGAGGCACTTTTCCCCAGGAAGCCAAACTCAAGAACCCACTTGGCAGATGTCATTTTGTAGGGCGCGTTTGGGCCTCCGATGGCAGCCAGGTTTGGAGGAGGGGGCAGCTTTGGTCTGGGAGAAATCCTCGTCCTTATGGAATTTTTGTAGTCTAAAGCCCAGCACGGGCCGCAGGCAAGTTGGCTTTGAAAGGAGGCACTTCCACCCAAGAAGCCAAACTCAAGAGCCCACTTGGCAGGTGTCATTTTGTAGGGCACGTTTGGGCCTCCGATGGCAGCCAGGTTTGGAGGAGGGGGCAGCTTTGGTCTGGGAGAAATCCTCGTCCTTATGGAATTTTTGTAGTCTAAAGCCCAGCACGTGCTGCAGGCAAGTTGGCTTTGAAAGGAGGCACTTTCCCCCAAGAAGCCAAACTCAGGAGCCCACTTGGCAGATGTCATTTTGAAAGGCGCGTTTGGGCCTCCGATGGCAGCCAGGTTTGGAGGAGGGGGCAGCTTTGGTCTGGGAGAAATCCTCGTCCTTATGGAATTTTTGTAGGCAAAAGCCCAGAATGGGCCGCAGTCTAGTTAGGCAAGTTGGCTTTGAATGGAGGCACTTTTCCCCAAGAAGCCAAACTCATGAGCCCACTTGGCAGGTGTCATTTTGTAGGGCGCGTTTGGGCCTCCTATGGCAGCCAGGTTTGGAGGAGGGGGCAGCTTTGGTCTGGGAGAAATCCTCGTCCTTATGGAATTTTTGTAGCAAAAGCCCGGGACGGGACGCAGGCAAGTTGGTTTTGAAAGGAGTCACTTTTCCCCAAGAAGCCAAACTCAAGAGCCCACTTGGCAGATGTCATTATGTAGGGCGCGTTTGGGCCTCCGATGGCAGCCAGGTTTGGAGGAGGGGGCAGCTTTGTTCTGGGAGAAATTCTTGTCCTTATGGAATTTTTGTTGGCAAAAGCCCAGGACGGTCCGCAGGCAAGTTAGGCAAGTTGGCTATGAAAGGAGGCACTTTCCCCAAGAAGCCAAACTCAAGAACCCACAATGCAGATGTCATTTTGTAGGGCGCGTTTGGGCCTCTGATGGCAGCCAGGTTTGGAGGAGGGGGCAGCTTTGGTCTGGGAGAAATCCTCGTCCTTATGGAATTTTTGTAGGCAAAAGCCCAGGACGGGCCGCAGGCAAGTTGGCTTTGAAAGGAGGCATTTCCACCCAAGAAGCCAAACTCAAGAGCCCACTTGGCAGGTGTCATTTTGTAGGGCACGTTTGGGCCTCCGATGGCAGCCAGGTTTGGAGGAGGGGGCAGCTTTGGTCTGGGAGAAATCCTCGTCCTTCTGGAATTTTTGTAGGCAAAAGCCCTGCATGGGCCGCAGGCAAGGTGACTCCGAAAGGAGGCAATTTTCCCCAGGAAGCCAAACTCAAGAACCCTCAATGCAGGTGTCATTTTGTGGGGCGCGTTTGGGCCTCCGATGGCAGCCAGGTTTGGAGGAGGGGGCAGCTTTGGTCTGGGAGAAATCCTCGTCCTTATGGAATTTTTGTAGTCTAAAGCCCAGCACGGGCCGCAGGCTAGTTAGGCAAGTTGGCTTTGAAAGGAGGCACTTTTCCGCAAGAAGCCAAACTCAAGAGCCCACTTGGCAGATGTCATTTTGTAGGGCGCGTTTGGGCCTCCGATGGCAGCCAGGTTTGGAGGAGGGGGCAGCTTTGGTCTGGGAGAAATCCTCGTCCTTCTGGAATTTTTGTAGGCAAAAGCCCAGGACGGGCCGCAGGCAAGTTGGCTTTGAAAGGAGGCACTTCCACCCAAGAAGCCAAACTCAAGAGCCCACTTGGCAGATGTCATTTTGTAGGGCGCGTTTGGGCCTCCGATGGCAGCCAGGTTTGGAGGAGGGGGCAGCTTTGGTCTGTGAGGAATCCTCGTCCTTATGGAATTTTTGTAGGCAAAAGCCCGGGACGGGACGCAGGCAAGTTGGTTTTGAAAGGAGTCACTTTTCCCCAAGAAGCCAAACTCAAGAGCCCACTTGGCAGGTGTCATTTTGTAGGGCACGTTTGGGCCTCCGATGGCAGCCAGGTTTGGAGGAGGGGGCAGCTTTGGTCTGGGAGAAATCCTCGTCCTTATGGAATTTTTGGAGGCAAAAGCCCAGGACGGGCCGCAGGCAAGTTAGGCAAGTTGGCTCCGAAAGGAGGCACTTTTCCCCAAGAAGCCAAACTCAAGGACCCTCAATGCAGATGTCATTTTGTGGGGCACGTTCGGGCCTCTGATGGCAGCCAGGTTTGGAGGAGGGGGCAGCTTTGGTCTGGGAGAAATCCTCGTCCTTATGGAATTTTTGTAGTCTAAAGCCCAGCACGGGCCGCAGGCTAGTTAGGCGAGTTGGCTTTGAAAGGAGGCACTTTTCCCCAGGAAGCCAAACTCAAGAGCCCACTTGGCAGATGTCATTTTGTAGGGCGCGTTTGGGCCTCCGATGGCAGCCAGGTTTGGAGGAGGGGGCAGCTTTGGTCTGGGAGAAATCCTCGTCCTTATGGAATTTTTGTAGTCAAAAGCCCAGGACAGGCCGCAGGCAAGTTGGCTTTGAAAGGAGGCACTTCCACCCAAGAAGCCAAACTCAAGAGCCCACTTGGCAGGTGTCATTTTGTAGGGCACGTTTGGGCCTCCGATGGCAGCCAGGTTTGGAGGAGGGGGCAGCTTTGGTCTGGGAGAAATCCTCGTCCTTATGGAATTTTTGTAGGCTAAAGCCCAGCACGGGCTGCAGACAAGTTGGCTTTGAAAGGAGGCACTTTCCCCCAAGAAGCCAAACTCAGGAGCCCACTTGGCAGATGTCATTTTGTAGGGCGCGTTTGGGCCACCGATGGCAGCCAGGTTTGGAGGAGGGGGCAGCTTTGGTCTGGGAGAAATCCTCGTCCTTATGGAATTTTTGTAGGCAAAAGCCCAGAATGGGCCGCAGGCTAGTTAGGCAAGTTGGCTTTGAAAGGAGGCACTTTTCCGCAAGAAGCCAAACTCAAGAGCCCACTTGGCAGATGTCATTTTGTAGGGCGCGTTTGGGCCTCCGATGGCAGCCAGGTTTGGAGGAGGGGGCAGCTTTGGTCTGGGAGAAATCCTCGTCCTTATGGAATTTTTGTAGTCTAAAGCCCAGCACGGGCCGCAGGCATGTTGGCTTTGAAAGGAGGCACTTCCACCCAAGAAGCCAAACTCAAGAGCCCACTTGGCAGATGTCATTTTGTAGGGCGCGTTTGGGCCTCCGATGGCAGCCAGGTTTGGAGGAGGGGGCAGCTTTGGTCTGGGAGAAATCCTCGTCCTTATGGAATTTTTGTAGGCAAAAGCCCTGCATGGGCCGCAGGCAAGTTGACTCCGAAAGGAGGCACTTTTCCCCAAGAAGCCAAACTCAAGAACCCACAATGCAGATGTCATTTTGTAGGGCGCGTTTGGGCCTCCGATGGCAGCCAGGTTTGGAGGAGGGGGCAGCTTTGGTCTGGGAGAAATCCTCGTCCTTATGGAATTTTTGTAGGCAAAAGCCCAGGACGGGCCGCAGGCAAGTTAGGCAAGTTGGCTTTGAAAGGAGGCACTTTTCCCCAAGAAGCCAAACTCAAGAACCCACAATGCAGATGTCCTTTTGTAGGGCGCGTTTGGGCCTCCGATGGCAGCCAGGTTTGGAGGAGGGGGCAGCTTTGTTCTGGGAGAAATCCTCGTCCTTCTGGAATTTTTGTACTCAAAAGCCCAGGACGGGCCGCAGGCAAATTAGGCATTTTGGCTCCGAAAGGAGGCACTTTTCCCCAAGAACCCAAACTCAAGAGCCCACTTGGCAGATGTCATTTTGTAGGGCGCGTTTGGGCCTCCGATGGCAGCCAGGTTTGGAGGAGGGGGCAGCTTTGGTCTGGGAGAAATCCTCGTCCTTATGGAATTTTTGTAGGCACAAGCCCAGGACGGGCCGCAGGCAAGTTGGCTTTGAAAGGAGGCACTTTCCCCCAGGAAGCCAAACTCAAGAGCCCACTTGGCAGGTGTCATTTTGTAGGGCGCGTTTGGGCCTCTGATGGCAGTCAGGTTTGGAGGAGGGGGCAGCTTTGGTCTGGGAGAAATCCTCGTCCTTATGGAATTTTTGTCGGCAAAAGCCCTGCATGGGCCGCAGGCAAGTTGACTCCGAAAGGAGGCACTTTTCCCCAGGAAGCCAAACTCAAGAGCCCACTTGGCAGGTGTCATTTTGTAGGGCGCGTTTGGGCCTCCGATGGCAGCCAGGTTTGGAGGAGGGGGCAGCTTTGTTCTGGGAGAAATCCTCGTCCTTCTGGAATTTTTGTACTGAAAACCCAGGACGGGCCGCAGGCAAGTTGACTCCGAAAGGAGGCACTTTTCCCCAGGAAGCCAAACTCAAGAACCCTCAATGCAGGTGTCATTTTGTGGGGCGCGTTTGGGCCTCCGATGGCAGCCAGGTTTGGAGGAGGGGGCAGCTTTGGTCTGGGAGAAATCCTCGTCCTTATGGAATTTTTGGAGGCAAAAGCCCAGGACGGGCCGCAGGCAAGTTAGGCAAGTTGGCTCCGAAAGGAGGCACTTTTCCCCAAGAAGCCAAACTCAAGAGCCCACTTGGCAGATGTCATTTTGTGGGGCGCGTTTGGGCCTCCGATGGCAGCCAGGTTTGGAGGAGGGGGCAGCTTTGGTCTGGGAGAAATCCTCGTCCTTATGGAATTTTTGTAGTCTAAAGCCCAGCACGGGCTGCAGGCAAGTTGGCTTTGAAAGGAGGCACTTTCCCCCAGGAAGCCAAACTCAGGAGCCCACTTGGCAGATGTCATTTTGTAGGGCGCGTTTGGGCCACCGATGGCAGCCAGGTTTGGAGGAGGGGGCAGCTTTGGTCTGGGAGAAATCCTCGTCCTTATGGAATTTTTGTAGCAAAAGCCCGGGACGGGACGCAGGCAAGTTGGTTTTGAAAGGAGTCACTTTTCCCCAAGAAGCCAAACTCATGAGCCCACTTGGCAGGTGTCATTATGTAGAGCGCGTTTGGGCCTCCGATGGCAGCCAGGTTTGGAGGAGGGGGCAGCTTTGTTCTGGGAGAAATCCTCGTCCTTATGGAATTTTTGTTGGCAAAAGCCCAGGACGGTCCGCAGGCAAGTTAGGCAAGTTGGCTATGAAAGGAGGCACTTTCCCCAAGAAGCCAAACTCAAGAACCCACAAGGCAGATGTCATTTTGTAGGGCGCGTTTGGGCCTCCGATGGCAGCCAGGTTTGGAGGAGGGGGCAGCTTTGGTCTGGGAGAAATCCTCGTCCTTATGGAATTTTTGGAGGCAAAAGCCCAGGACGGGCCGCAGGCAAGTTGGCTTTGAAAGGAGGCACTTCCACCCAAGAAGCCAAACTCAAGAGCCCACTTGGCAGGTGTCATTTTGTAGGGCACGTTTGGGCCTCCGATGGCAGCCAGGTTTGGAGGAGGGGGCAGCTTTGGTCTGGGAGAAATCCTCGTCCTTCTGGAATTTTTGTAGGCAAAAGCCCTGCATGGGCCGCAGGCAAGTTGACTCCGAAAGGAGGCAATTTTCCCCAGGAAGCCAAACTCAAGAACCCTCAATGCAGGTGTCATTTTGTGGGGCGCGTTTGGGCCTCCGATGGCAGCCAGGTTTGGAGGAGGGGGCAGCTTTGTTCTGGGAGAAATTCTTGTCCTTATGGAATTTTTGTTGGCAAAAGCCCAGCACGGTCCGCAGGCAAGTTAGGCAAGTTGGCTATGAAAGGAGGCACTTTCCCCAAGAAGCCAAACTCAAGAGCCCACTTGGCAGATGTCATTTTGTAGGGCGCGTTTGGGCCTCCGATGGCAGCCAGGTTTGGAGGAGGGGGCAGCTTTGGTCTGGGAGAAATCCTCGTCCTTCTGGAATTTTTGTAGGCAAAAGCCCAGGACGGGCCGCAGGCAAGTTGGCTTTGAAAGGAGGCATTTCCACCCAAGAAGCCAAACTCAAGAGCCCACTTGGCAGGTGTCATTTTGTAGGGCACGTTTGGGCCTCCGATGGCAGCCAGGTTTGGAGGAGGGGGCAGCTTTGGTCTGGGAGAAATCCTCGTCCTTCTGGAATTTTTGTAGGCAAAAGCCCTGCATGGGCCGCAGGCAAGGTGACTCCGAAAGGAGGCAATTTTCCCCAGGAAGCCAAACTCAAGAACCCTCAATGCAGGTGTCATTTTGTGGGGCGCGTTTGGGCCTCCGATGGCAGCCAGGTTTGGAGGAGGGGGCAGCTTTGGTCTGGGAGAAATCCTCGTCCTTATGGAATTTTTGTAGTCTAAAGCCCAGCACGGGCCGCAGGCAAGTTAGGCAAGTTGGCTTTGAAAGGAGGCACTTTTCCGCAAGAAGCCAAACTCAAGAGCCCACTTGGCAGATGTCATTTTGTAGGGCGCGTTTGGGCCTCCGATGGCAGCCAGGTTTGGAGGAGGGGGCAGCTTTGGTCTGGGAGAAATCCTCGTCCTTCTGGAATTTTTGTAGGCAAAAGCCCAGGACGGGCCGCAGGCAAGTTGGCTTTGAAAGGAGGCACTTCCACCCAAGAAGCCAAACTCAAGAGCCCACTTGGCAGATGTCATTTTGTAGGGCGCGTTTGGGCCTCCGATGGCAGCCAGGTTTGGAGGAGGGGGCAGCTTTGGTCTGTGAGGAATCCTCGTCCTTATGGAATTTTTGTAGCAAAAGCCCGGGACGGGACGCAGGCAAGTTGGTTTTGAAAGGAGTCACTTTTCCCCAAGAAGCCAAACTCAAGAGCCCTCAATGCAGGTGTCATTTTGTAGGGCACGTTTGGGCCTCCGATGGCAGCCAGGTTTGGAGGAGGGGGCAGCTTTGGTCTGGGAGAAATCCTCGTCCTTATGGAATTTTTGTAGGCAAAAGCCCAGGACGGGCCGCAGGCAAGTTAGGCAAGTTGGCTCCGAAAGGAGGCACTTTTCCCCAAGAAGCCAAACTCAAGAACCCTCAATGCAGATGTCATTTTGTGGGGCACGTTCGGGCCTCTGATGGCAGCCAGGTTTGGAGGAGGGGGCAGCTTTGGTCTGGGAGAAATCCTCGTCCTTATGGAATTTTTGTAGTCTAAAGCCCAGCACGGGCCGCAGGCTACTTAGGCGAGTTGGCTTTGAAAGGAGGCACTTTTCCCCAGGAAGCCAAACTCAAGAGCCCACTTGGCAGATGTCATTTTGTAGGGCGCGTTTGGGCCTCCGATGGCAGCCAGGTTTGGAGGAGGGGGCAGCTTTGGTCTGGGAGAAATCCTCGTCCTTATGGAATTTTTGTAGGCAAAAGCCCAGGACAGGCCGCAGGCAAGTTGGCTTTGAAAGGAGGCACTTTCCCCCAAGAAGCCAAACTCAAGAGCCCACTTGGCAGGTGTCATTTTGTAGGGCACGTTTGGGCCTCCGATGGCAGCCAGGTTTGGAGGAGGGGGCAGCTTTGGTCTGGGAGAAATCCTCGTCCTTATGGAATTTTTGTAGGCTAAAGCCCAGCACGGGCTGCAGGCAAGTTGGCTTTGAAAGGAGGCACTTTCCCCCAAGAAGCCAAACTCAGGAGCCCACTTGGCAGATGTCATTTTGTAGGGCGCGTTTGGGCCACCGATGGCAGCCAGGTTTGGAGGAGGGGGCAGCTTTGGTCTGGGAGAAATCCTCGTCCTTATGGAATTTTTGTAGGCAAAAGCCCAGAATGGGCCGCAGGCTAGTTAGGCAAGTTGGCTTTGAAAGGAGGCACTTTTCCGCAAGAAGCCAAACTCAAGAGCCCACTTGGCAGATGTCATTTTGTAGGGCGCGTTTGGGCCTCCGATGGCAGCCAGGTTTGGAGGAGGGGGCAGCTTTGGTCTGGGAGAAATCCTCGTCCTTATGGAATTTTTGTAGTCTAAAGCCCAGCACGGGCCGCAGGCATGTTGGCTTTGAAAGGAGGCACTTCCACCAAAGAAGCCAAACTCAAGAGCCCACTTGGCAGATGTCATTTTGTAGGGCGCGTTTGGGCCTCCGATGGCAGCCAGGTTTGGAGGAGGGGGCAGCTTTGGTCTGGGAGAAATCCTCGTCCTTATGGAATTTTTGTAGGCAAAAGCCCTGCATGGGCCGCCGGCAAGTTGACTCCGAAAGGAGGCACTTTTCCCCAAGAAGCCAAACTCAAGAACCCACAATGCAGATGTCCTTTTGTAGGGCGCGTTTGGGCCTCCGATGGCAGCCAGGTTTGGAGGAGGGGGCAGCTTTGGTCTGGGAGAAATCCTCGTCCTTCTGGAATTTTTGTAGGCAAAAGCCCAGGACGGGCCGCAGGCAAGTTAGGCAAGTTGGCTTTGAAAGGAGGCACTTTTCCCCAAGAAGCCAAACTCAAGAACCCACAATGCAGATGTCCTTTTGTAGGGCGCGTTTGGGCCTCCGATGGCAGCCAGGTTTGGAGGAGGGGGCAGCTTTGTTCTGGGAGAAATCCTCGTCCTTCTGGAATTTTTGTACTCAAAAGCCCAGGACGGGCCGCAGGCAAATTAGGCATTTTGGCTCCGAAAGGAGGCACTTTTCCCCAAGAACCCAAACTCAAGAGCCCACTTGGCAGATGTCATTTTGTAGGGCGCGTTTGGGCCTCCGATGGCAGCCAGGTTTGGAGGAGGGGGCAGCTTTGGTCTGGGAGAAATCCTCGTCCTTATGGAATTTTTGTAGGCACAAGCCCAGGACGGGCCGCAGGCAAGTTGGCTTTGAAAGGAGGCACTTTCCCCCAAGAAGCCAAACTCAAGAGCCCACTTGGCAGGTGTCATTTTGTAGGGCGCGTTTGGGCCTCTGATGGCAGTCAGGTTTGGAGGAGGGGGCAGCTTTGGTCTGGGAGAAATCCTCGTCCTTATGGAATTTTTGTCGGCAAAAGCCCTGCATGGGCCGCAGGCAAGTTGACTCCGAAAGGAGGCACTTTTCCCCAGGAAGCCAAACTCAAGAGCCCACTTGGCAGGTGTCATTTTGTAGGGCGCGTTTGGGCCTCCGATGGCAGCCAGGTTTGGAGGAGGGGGCAGCTTTGTTCTGGGAGAAATCCTCGTCCTTCTGGAATTTTTGTACTGAAAACCCAGGACGGGCCGCAGGCAAGTTGACTCCGAAAGGAGGCACTTTTCCCCAGGAAGCCAAACTCAAGAACCCTCAATGCAGGTGTCATTTTGTGGGGCGCGTTTGGGCCTCCGATGGCAGCCAGGTTTGGAGGAGGGGGCAGCTTTGGTCTGGGAGAAATCCTCGTCCTTATGGAATTTTTGGAGGCAAAAGCCCAGGACGGGCCGCAGGCAAGTTAGGCAAGTTGGCTCCGAAAGGAGGCACTTTTCCCCAAGAAGCCAAACTCAAGAGCCCACTTGGCAGATGTCATTTTGTAGGGCGCGTTTGGGCCTCCGATGGCAGCCAGGTTTGGAGGAGGGGGCAGCTTTGGTCTGGGAGAAATCCTCGTCCTTATGGAATTTTTGTAGTCTAAAGCCCAGCACGGGCTGCAGGCAAGTTGGCTTTGAAAGGAGGCACTTTCCCCCAGGAAGCCAAACTCAGGAGCCCACTTGGCAGATGTCATTTTGTAGGGCGCGTTTGGGCCACCGATGGCAGCCAGGTTTGGAGGAGGGGGCAGCTTTGGTCTGGGAGAAATCCTCGTCCTTATGGAATTTTTGTAGGCAAAAGCCCAGAATGGGCCGCAGGCTAGTTAGGCAAGTTGGCTTTGAAAGGAGGCACTTTTCCGCAAGAAGCCAAACTCAAGAGCCCACTTGGCAGATGTCATTTTGTAGGGCGCGTTTGGGCCTCCGATGGCAGCCAGGTTTGGAGGAGGGGGCAGCTTTGGTCTGGGAGAAATCCTCGTCCTTATGGAATTTTTGTAGCAAAAGCCCGGGACGGGACGCAGGCAAGTTGGTTTTGAAAGGAGTCACTTTTCCCCAAGAAGCCAAACTCATGAGCCCACTTGGCAGGTGTCATTATGTAGAGCGCGTTTGGGCCTCCGATGGCAGCCAGGTTTGGAGGAGGGGGCAGCTTTGTTCTGGGAGAAATCCTCGTCCTTATGGAATTTTTGTTGGCAAAAGCCCAGGACGGTCCGCAGGCAAGTTAGGCAAGTTGGCTATGAAAGGAGGCACTTTCCCCAAGAAGCCAAACTCAAGAGCCCACTTGGCAGATGTCATTTTGTAGGGCGCGTTTGGGCCTCCGATGGCAGCCAGGTTTGGAGGAGGGGGCAGCTTTGGTCTGGGAGAAATCCTCGTCCTTCTGGAATTTTTGTAGGCAAAAGCCCAGGACGGGCCGCAGGCAAGTTGGCTTTGAAAGGAGGCATTTCCACCCAAGAAGCCAAACTCAAGAGCCCACTTGGCAGGTGTCATTTTGTAGGGCACGTTTGGGCCTCCGATGGCAGCCAGGTTTGGAGGAGGGGGCAGCTTTGGTCTGGGAGAAATCCTCGTCCTTCTGGAATTTTTGTAGGCAAAAGCCCTGCATGGGCCGCAGGCAAGGTGACTCCGAAAGGAGGCAATTTTCCCCAGGAAGCCAAACTCAAGAACCCTCAATGCAGGTGTCATTTTGTGGGGCGCGTTTGGGCCTCCGATGGCAGCCAGGTTTGGAGGAGGGGGCAGCTTTGGTCTGGGAGAAATCCTCGTCCTTATGGAATTTTTGTAGTCTAAAGCCCAGCACGGGCCGCAGGCAAGTTAGGCAAGTTGGCTTTGAAAGGAGGCACTTTTCCGCAAGAAGCCAAACTCAAGAGCCCACTTGGCAGATGTCATTTTGTGGGGCGCGTTTGGGCCTCCGATGGCAGCCAGGTTTGGAGGAGGGGGCAGCTTTGGTCTGGGAGAAATCCTCGTCCTTATGGAATTTTTGTAGTCTAAAGCTCAGCACGGGCCGCAGGCTAGTTAGGCGAGTTGGCTTTGAAAGGAGGCACTTTTCCCCAGGAAGCCAAACTCAAGAGCCCACTTGGCAGATGTCATTTTGTAGGGCGCGTTTGGGCCTCCGATGGCAGCCAGGTTTGGAGGAGGGGGCAGCTTTGGTCTGTGAGGAATCCTCGTCCTTATGGAATTTTTGTAGCAAAAGCCCGGGACGGGACGCAGGCAAGTTGGTTTTGAAAGGAGTCACTTTCCCCAAGAAGCCAAACTCAAGAGCCCACTTGGCAGGTGTCATTTTGTAGGGCACGTTTGGGCCTCCGATGGCAGCCAGGTTTGGAGGAGGGGGCAGCTTTGGTCTGGGAGAAATCCTCGTCCTTATGGAATTTTTGGAGGCAAAAGCCCAGGACGGGCCGCAGGCAAGTTAGGCAAGTTGGCTCCGAAAGGAGGCACTTTTCCCCAAGAAGCCAAACTCAAGAACCCTCAATGCAGATGTCATTTTGTGGGGCACGTTCGGGCCTCTGATGGCAGCCAGGTTTGGAGGAGGGGGCAGCTTTGGTCTGGGAGAAATCCTCGTCCTTATGGAATTTTTGTAGTCTAAAGCCCAGCACGGGCCGCAGGCTAGTTAGGCAAGTTGGCTTTGAAAGGAGGCACTTTTCCCCAGGAAGCCAAACTCAAGAGCCCACTTGGCAGATGTCATTTTGTAGGGCGCGTTTGGGCCTCCGATGGCAGCCAGGTTTGGAGGAGGGGGCAGCTTTGGTCTGGGAGAAATCCTCGTCCTTATGGAATTTTTGTAGGCAAAAGCCCAGGACAGGCCGCAGGCAAGTTGGCTTTGAAAGGAGGCACTTCCACCCAAGAAGCCAAACTCAAGAGCCCACTTGGCAGGTGTCATTTTGTAGGGCACGTTTGGGCCTCCGATGGCAGCCAGGTTTGGAGGAGGGGGCAGCTTTGGTCTGGGAGAAATCCTCGTCCTTATGGAATTTTTGTAGGCAAAAGCCCAGAATGGGCCGCAGTCTAGTTAGGCAAGTTGGCTTTGAATGGAGGCACTTTTCCCCAAGAAGCCAAACTCAAGAGCCCACTTGGCAGATGTCATTTTGTAGGGCGCGTTTGGGCCTCCTATGGCAGCCAGGTTTGGAGGAGGGGGCAGCTTTGGTCTGGGAGAAATCCTCGTCCTTATGGAATTTTTGTAGCAAAAGCCCGGGACGGGACGCAGGCAAGTTGGTTTTGAAAGGAGTCACTTTTCCCCAAGAAGCCAAACTCAAGAGCCCACTTGGCAGATGTCATTATGTAGGGCGCGTTTGGGCCTCCGATGGCAGCCAGGTTTGGAGGAGGGGGCAGCTTTGTTCTGGGAGAAATTCTTGTCCTTATGGAATTTTTGTTGGCAAAAGCCCAGGACGGTCCGCAGGCAAGTTAGGCAAGTTGGCTATGAAAGGAGGCACTTTCCCCAAGAAGCCAAACTCAAGAACCCACAATGCAGATGTCATTTTGTAGGGCGCGTTTGGGCCTCCGATGGCAGCCAGGTTTGGAGGAGGGGGCAGCTTTGGTCTGGGAGAAATCCTCGTCCTTATGGAATTTTTGTAGGCAAAAGCCCAGGACGGGCCGCAGGCAAGTTGGCTTTGAAAGGAGGCATTTCCACCCAAGAAGCCAAACTCAAGAGCCCACTTGGCAGGTGTCATTTTGTAGGGCACGTTTGGGCCTCCGATGGCAGCCAGGTTTGGAGGAGGGGGCAGCTTTGGTCTGGGAGAAATCCTCGTCCTTCTGGAATTTTTGTAGGCAAAAGCCCTGCATGGGCCGCAGGCAAGGTGACTCCGAAAGGAGGCAATTTTCCCCAGGAAGCCAAACTCAAGAACCCTCAATGCAGGTGTCATTTTGTGGGGCGCGTTTGGGCCTCCGATGGCAGCCAGGTTTGGAGGAGGGGGCAGCTTTGGTCTGGGAGAAATCCTCGTCCTTATGGAATTTTTGTAGTCTAAAGCCCAGCACGGGCCGCAGGCTAGTTAGGCAAGTTGGCTTTGAAAGGAGGCACTTTTCCGCAAGAAGCCAAACTCAAGAGCCCACTTGGCAGATGTCATTTTGTAGGGCGCGTTTGGGCCTCCGATGGCAGCCAGGTTTGGAGGAGGGGGCAGCTTTGGTCTGGGAGAAATCCTCGTCCTTATGGAATTTTTGTAGTCTAAAGCCCAGCACGGGCCGCAGGCTAGTTAGGCAAGTTGGCTTTGAAAGGAGGCACTTTTCCCCAGGAAGCCAAACTCAAGAGCCCACTTGGCAGGTGTCATTTTGTAGGGCACGTTTGGGCCTCCGATGGCAGCCAGGTTTGGAGGAGGGGGCAGCTTTGGTCTGGGAGAAATCCTCGTCCTTATGGAATTTTTGTAGTCTAAAGCCCAGCACGTGCTGCAGGCAAGTTGGCTTTGAAAGGAGGCACTTTCCCCCAAGAAGCCAAACTCAGGAGACCACTTGGCAGATGTCATTTTGTAAGGCGCGTTTGGGCCTCCGATGGCAGCCAGGTTTGGAGGAGGGGGCAGCTTTGGTCTGGGAGAAATCCTCGTCCTTATGGAATTTTTGTAGGCAAAAGCCCAGAATGGGCACGCAGTCTAGTTAGGCAAGTTGGCTTTGAATGGAGGCACTTTTCCCCAAGAAGCCAAACTCAAGAGCCCACTTGGCAGATGTCATTTTGTAGGGCGCGTTTGGGCCTCCGATGGCAGCCAGGTTTGGAGGAGGGGGCAGCTTTGGTCTGGGAGAAATCCTCGTCCTTATGGAATTTTTGTAGCAAAAGCCCGGGACGGGACGCCGGCAAGTTGGTTTTGAAAGGAGTCACTTTTCCCCAAGAAGCCAAACTCAAGAGCCCACTTGGCAGATGTCATTATGTAGGGCGCGTTTGGGCCTCCGATGGCAGCCAGGTTTGGAGGAGGGGGCAGCTTTGTTCTGGGAGAAATTCTTGTCCTTATGGAATTTTTGTTGGCAAAAGCCCAGGACGGTCCGCAGGCAAGTTAGGCAAGTTGGCTATGAAAGGAGGCACTTTCCCCAAGAAGCCAAACTCAAGAACCCACAATGCAGATGTCATTTTGTAGGGCGCGTTTGGGCCTCCGATGGCAGCCAGGTTTGGAGGAGGGGGCAGCTTTGGTCTGGGAGAAATCCTCGTCCTTATGGAATTTTTGTAGGCAAAAGCCCAGGACGGGCCGCAGGCAAGTTGGCTTTGAAAGGAGGCATTTCCACCCAAGAAGCCAAACTCAAGAGCCCACTTGGCAGGTGTCATTTTGTAGGGCACGTTTGGGCCTCCGATGGCAGCCAGGTTTGGAGGAGGGGGCAGCTTTGGTCTGGGAGAAATCCTCGTCCTTCTGGAATTTTTGTAGGCAAAAGCCCTGCATGGGCCGCAGGCAAGGTGACTCCGAAAGGAGGCAATTTTCCCCAGGAAGCCAAACTGAAGAACCCTCAATGCAGGTGTCATTTTGTGGGGCGCGTTTGGGCCTCCGATGGCAGCCAGGTTTGGAGGAGGGGGCAGCTTTGGTCTGGGAGAAATCCTCGTCCTTATGGAATTTTTGTAGTCTAAAGCCCAGCACGGGCCGCAGGCTAGTTAGGCAAGTTGGCTTTGAAAGGAGGCACTTTTCCGCAAGAAGCCAAACTCAAGAGCCCACTTGGCAGATGTCATTTTGTAGGGCGCGTTTGGGCCTCCGATGGCAGCCAGGTTTGGAGGAGGGGGCAGCTTTGGTCTGGGAGAAATCCTCGTCCTTCTGGAATTTTTGTAGGCAAAAGCCCAGGACGGGCCGCAGGCAAGTTGGCTTTGAAAGGAGGCATTTCCACCCAAGAAGCCAAACTCAAGAGCCCACTTGGCAGATGTCATTTTGTAGGGCGCGTTTGGGCCTCCGATGGCAGCCAGGTTTGGAGGAGGGGGCAGCTTTGGTCTGGGAGAAATCCTCGTCCTTATGGAATTTTTGTAGGCAAAAGCCCGGGACGGGACGCAGGCAAGTTGGTTTTGAAAGGAGTCACTTTTCCCCAAGAAGCCAAACTCAAGAGCCCACTTGGCAGGTGTCATTTTGTAGGGCACGTTTGGGCCTCCGATGGCAGCCAGGTTTGGAGGAGGGGGCAGCTTTGGTCTGGGAGAAATCCTCGTCCTTCTGGAATTTTTGGAGGCAAAAGCCCAGGACGGGCCGCAGGCAAGTTAGGCAAGTTGGCTCCGAAAGGAGGCACTTTTCCCCAAGAAGCCAAACTCAAGAACCCTCAATGCAGATGTCATTTTGTGGGGCACGTTCGGGCCTCTGATGGCAGCCAGGTTTGGAGGAGGGGGCAGCTTTGGTCTGGGAGAAATCCTCGTCCTTATGGAATTTTTGTAGTCTAAAGCCCAGCACGGGCCGCAGGCTAGTTAGGCGAGTTGGCTTTGAAAGGAGGCACTTTTCCCCAGGAAGCCAAACTCAAGAGCCCACTTGGCAGATGTCATTTTGTAGGGCGCGTTTGGGCCTCCGATGGCAGCCAGGTTTGGAGGAGGGGGCAGCTTTGGTCTGGGAGAAATCCTCGTCCTTATGGAATTTTTGTAGGCAAAAGCCCAGGACAGGCCGCAGGCAAGTTGGCTTTGAAAGGAGGCACTTCCACCCAAGAAGCCAAACTCAAGAGCCCACTTGGCAGGTGTCATTTTGTAGGGCACGTTTGGGCCTCCGATGGCAGCCAGGTTTGGAGGAGGGGGCAGCTTTGGTCTGGGAGAAATCCTCGTCCTTATGGAATTTTTGTAGGCTAAAGCCCAGCACGGGCTGCAGGCAAGTTGGCTTTGAAAGGAGGCACTTTCCCCCAAGAAGCCAAACTCAGGAGCCCACTTGGCAGATGTCATTTTGTAGGGCGCGTTTGGGCCACCGATGGCAGCCAGGTTTGGAGGAGGGGGCAGCTTTGGTCTGGGAGAAATCCTCGTCCTTATGGAATTTTTGTAGGCAAAAGCCCAGAATGGGCCGCAGGCTAGTTAGGCAAGTTGGCTTTGAAAGGAGGCACTTTTCCGCAAGAAGCCAAACTCAAGAGCCCACTTGGCAGATGTCATTTTGTAGGGCGCGTTTGGGCCTCCGATGGCAGCCAGGTTTGGAGGAGGGGGCAGCTTTGGTCTGGGAGAAATCCTCGTCCTTATGGAATTTTTGTAGTCTAAAGCCCAGCACGGGCCGCAGGCATGTTGGCTTTGAAAGGAGGCACTTCCACCCAAGAAGCCAAACTCAAGAGCCCACTTGGCAGATGTCATTTTGTAGGGCGCGTTTGGGCCTCCGATGGCAGCCAGGTTTGGAGGAGGGGGCAGCTTTGGTCTGGGAGAAATCCTCGTCCTTATGGAATTTTTGTAGGCAAAAGCCCTGCATGGGCCGCAGGCAAGTTGACTCCGAAAGGAGGCACTTTTCCCCAAGAAGCCAAACTCAAGAACCCACAATGCAGATGTCCTTTTGTAGGGCGCGTTTGGGCCTCCGATGGCAGCCAGGTTTGGAGGAGGGGGCAGCTTTGGTCTGGGAGAAATCCTCGTCCTTATGGAATTTTTGTAGGCAAAAGCCCAGGACGGGCCGCAGGCAAGTTAGGCAAGTTGGCTCCTAAAGGAGGCACTTTTCCCCAAGAAGCCAAACTCAAGAGCCCACTTGGCAGGTGTCATTTTGTAGGGCGCGTTTGGGCCTCTGATGGCAGTCAGGTTTGGAGGAGGGGGCAGCTTTGGTCTGGGAGAAATCCTCGTCCTTCTGGAATTTTTGTAGGCAAAAGCCCTGCATGGGCCGCAGGCAAGTTGACTCCGAAAGGAGGCACTTTTCCCCAGGAAGCCAAACTCAAGAGCCCACTTGGCAGATGTCCGTTTGTAGGGCGCGTTTGGGCCTCCGATGGCAGCCAGGTTTGGAGGAGGGGGCAGCTTTGTTCTGGGAGAAATCCTCGTCCTTCTGGAATTTTTGTACTCAAAAGCCCAGGACGGGCCGCAGGCAAGTTGACTCCGAAAGGAGGCACTTTTCCCCAGGAAGCCAAACTCAAGAGCCGACTTGGCAGACGTCCGTTTGTAGGGCGCGTTTGGGCCTCCGATGGCAGCCAGGTTTGGAGGAGGGGGCAGCTTTGGTCTGGGAGAAATCCTCGTCCTTATGGAATTTTTGTAGTCTAAAGCCCAGCACGGGCCGCAGGCTAGTTAGGCAAGTTGGCTTTGAAAGGAGGCACTTTTCCGCAAGAAGCCAAACTCAAGAGCCCACTTGGCAGATGTCATTTTGTAGGGCGCGTTTGGGCCTCCGATGGCAGCCAGGTTTGGAGGAGGGGGCAGCTTTGGTCTGGGAGAAATCCTCGTCCTTCTGGAATTTTTGGAGGCAAAAGCCCAGGACGGGCCGCAGGCAAGTTGGCTTTGAAAGGAGGCACTTCCACCCAAGAAGCCAAACTCAAGAGCCCACTTGGCAGATGTCATTTTGTAGGGCGCGTTTGGGCCTCCGATGGCAGCCAGGTTTGGAGGAGGGGGCAGCTTTGGTCTGTGAGGAATCCTCGTCCTTATGGAATTTTTGTAGCAAAAGCCCGGGACGGGACGCAGGCAAGTTGGTTTTGAAAGGAGTCACTTTTCCCCAAGAAGCCAAACTCAAGAGCCCACTTGGCAGGTGTCATTTTGTAGGGCACGTTTGGGCCTCCGATGGCAGCCAGGTTTGGAGGAGGGGGCAGCTTTGGTCTGGGAGAAATCCTCGTCCTTCTGGAATTTTTGGAGGCAAAAGCCCAGGACGGGCCGCAGGCAAGTTAGGCAAGTTGGCTCCGAAAGGAGGCACTTTTCCCCAAGAAGCCAAACTCAAGAGCCCACTTGGCAGATGTCATTTTGTGGGGCGCGTTTGGGCCTCTGATGGCAGCCAGGTTTGGAGGAGGGGGCAGCTTTGTTCTGGGAGAAATCCTCGTCCTTCTGGAATTTTTGTACTCAAAAGCCCAGGACGGGCCGCAGGCAAGTTAGGCAAGTTGGCTTTGAAAGGAGGCACTTTCCCCCAAGAAGCCAAACTCAAGAGCCCACTTGGCAGATGTCATTTTGTAGGGCGCGTTTGGGCCTCCGATGGCAGCCAGGTTTGGAGGAGGGGGCAGCTTTGGTCTGGGAGAAATCCTCGTCCTTATGGAATTTTTGTAGGCACAAGCCCAGGACGGGCCGCAGGCAAGTTGGCTTTGAAAGGAGGCACTTTCCCCCAAGAAGCCAAACTCAAGAGCCCACTTGGCAGGTGTCATTTTGTAGGGCGGGTTTGGGCCTCCGATGGCAGCCAGGTTTGGAGGAGGGGGCAGCTTTGGTCTGGGAGAAATCCTCGTCCTTATGGAATTTTTGTAGGCAAAAGCCCTGCATGGGCTGCAGGCAAGTTGACTCCGAAAGGAGGCACTTTTCCCCAGGAAGCCAAACTCAAGAGCCCACTTGGCAGATGTCCGTTTGTAGGGCGCGTTTGGGCCTCCGATGGCAGCCAGGTTTGGAGGAGGGGGCAGCTTTGTTCTGGGAGAAATCCTCGTCCTTCTGGAATTTTTGTACTCAAAAGCCCAAGACGGGCCGCAGGCAAGTTAGGCAAGTTGGCTCCGAAAGGAGGCACTTTTCCCCAAGAAGCCAAACTCAAGAGCCCACTTGGCAGATGTCATTTTGTAGGGCGCGTTTGGGCCTCTGATGGCAGCCAGGTTTGGAGGAGGGGGCAGCTTTGGTCTGGGAGAAATCCTCGTCCTTATGGAATTTTTGTAGTCTAAAGCCCAGCACGGGCCGCAGGCTAGTTAGGCAAGTTGGCTTTGAAAGGAGGCACTTTTCCGCAAGAAGCCAAACTCAAGGACCCACAATGCAGATGTCATTTTGTAGGGCGCGTTTGGGCCTCTGATGGCAGCCAGGTTTGGAGGAGGGGGCAGCTTTGGTCTGGGAGAAATCCTCGTCCTTATGGAATTTTTGTAGGCAAAAGCCCAGGACGGGCCGCAGGCAAGTTAGGCAAGTTGGCTCCGAAAGGAGGCACTTTTCCCCAAGAAGCCAAACTCAAGAGCCCACTTGGCAGATGTCATTTTGTGGGGCGCGTTTGGGCCTCTGATGGCAGCCAGGTTTGGAGGAGGGGGCAGCTTTGGTCTGGGAGAAATCCTCGTCCTTATGGAATTTTTGTAGTCTAAAGCCCAGCACGGGCCGCAGGCTAGTTAGGCAAGTTGGCTTTGAAAGGAGGCACTTTCCCCCAAGAAGCCAAACTCAAGAGCCCACTTGGCAGATGTCATTTTGTAGGGCGCGTTTGGGCCTCCGATGGCAGCCAGGTTTGGAGGAGGGGGCAGCTTTGGTCTGGGAGAAATCCTCGTCCTTATGGAATTTTTGGAGGCAAAAGCCCAGGACGGGCCGCAGGCAAGTTGGCTTTGAAAGGAGGCACTTCCACCCAAGAAGCCAAACTCAAGAGCCCACTTGGCAAATGTCATTTTGTAGGGCGCGTTTGGGCCTCCGATGGCAGCCAGGTTTGGAGGAGGGGGCAGCTTTGGTCTGGGAGAAATCCTCGTCCTTATGGAATTTTTGTAGGCAAAAGCCCAGGATGGGCCGCAGGCAAGTTAGGCAAGTTGGCTTTGAAAGGAGGCACTTTTCCCCAAGAAGCCAAACTCAAGAGCCCACAATGCAGATGTCCTTTTGTAGGGCGCGTTTGGGCCTCCGATGGCAGCCAGGTTTGGAGGAGGGGGCAGCTTTGTTCTGGGAGAAATCCTCGTCCTTCTGGAATTTTTGTACTCAAAAGCCCAGGACGGGCCGCAGGCAAGTTAGGCATTTTGGCTCCGAAAGGAGGCACTTTTCCCCAAGAACCCAAACTCAAGAGCCCACTTGGCAGATGTCATTTTGTAGGGCGCGTTTGGGCCTCCGATGGCAGCCAGGTTTGGAGGAGGGGGCAGCTTTGTTCTGGGAGAAATCCTCGTCCTTATGGAATTTTTGTAGCAAAAGCCCAGGACGGGCCGCAGGCAAGTTGGCTTTGAAAGGAGGGACTTTCCCCCAAGAAGCCAAACTCAAGAGCCCACTTGGCAGGTGTCATTTTGTAGGGCGCGTTTGGGCCTCCGATGGCAGCCAGGTTTGGAGGAGGGGGCAGCTTTGGTCTGGGAGAAATCCTCGTCCTTCTGGAATTTTTGTACTCAAAAGCCCAGGACAGGCCGCAGGCAAGTTAGGCAAGTTGGCTCCGAAAGGAGGCACTTTTCCCCAAGAAGCCAAACTCAAGAGCCCACTTGGCAGGTGTAATTTTGTAGGGCGCGTTTGGGCCTCCGATGGCAGCCAGGTTTGGAGGAGGGGGCAGCTTTGGTCTGGGAGAAATCCTCGTCCTTATGGAATTTTTGTAGGCAAAAGCCCTGCATGGGCCGCAGGCAAGTTGACTCCGAAAGGAGGCACTTTTCCCCAGGAAGCCAAACTCAAGAACCCTCAATGCAGGTGTCATTTTGTGGGGCGCGTTTGGGCCTCCGATGGCAGCCAGGTTTGGAGGAGGGGGCAGCTTTGGTCTGGGAGAAATCCTCGTCCTTATGGAATTTTTGTAGTCTAAAGCCCAGCACGGGCCGCAGGCTAGTTAGGCAAGTTGGCTTTGAAAGGAGGCACTTTCCCCCAAGAAGCCAAACTCAAGAGCCCACTTGGCAGATGTCATTTTGTAGGGCACGTTTGGGCCTCCGATGGCAGCCAGGTTTGGAGGAGGGGGCAGCTTTGGTCTGGGAGAAATCCTCGTCCTTCTGGAATTTTTGTAGGCAAAAGCCCAGGACGGGCCGCAGGCAAGTTGGCTTTGAAAGGAGGCACTTCCACCCAAGAAGCCAAACTCAAGAGCCCACTTGGCAGATGTCATTTTGTAGAGCGCGTTTGGGCCTCCGATGGCAGCCAGGTTTGGAGGAGGGGGCAGCTTTGGTCTGGGAGAAATCCTCGTCCTTATGGAATTTTTGTAGGCAAAAGCCCTGCATGGGCCGCCGGCAAGTTAACTCCGAAAGGAGGCACTTTTCCCCAAGAAGCCAAACTCAAGAGCCCACTTGGCAGATGTCATTTTGTAGGGCGCGTTTGGGCCTCCGATGGCAGCCAGGTTTGGAGGAGGGGGCAGCTTTGGTCTGGGAGAAATCCTCGTCCTTATGGAATTTTTGTAGGCAAAAGGCCTGCATGGGCCGCAGGCAAGTTGGCTTTGAAAGGAGGCACTTTCCCCCAAGAAGCCAAACTCAAGAGCCCACTTGGCAGATGTCATTTTGTAGGGCACGTTTGGGCCTCCGATGGCAGCCAGGTTTGGAGGAGGGGGCAGCTTTGGTCTGGGAGAAATCCTCGTCCTTATGGAATTTTTGTAGGCAAAAGCCCTGCATGGGCCGCCGGCAAGTTAACTCCGAAAGGAGGCATTTTTCCCCAAGAAGCCAAACTCAAGAGCCCACTTGGCAGATGTCATTTTGTAGGGCGCGTTTGGGCCTCCGATGGCAGCCAGGTTTGGAGGAGGGGGCAGCTTTGGTCTGGGAGAAATCCTCGTCCTTATGGAATTTTTGGAGGCAAAAGCCCAGGACGGGCCGCAGGCAAGTTGACTCCGAAAGGAGGCACTTTTCCCCAGGAAGCCAAACTCAAGAACCCTCAATGCAGGTGTCATTTTGTGGGGCGCGTTTGGGCCTCCGATGGCAGCCAGGTTTGGAGGAGGGGGCAGCTTTGGTCTGGGAGAAATCCTCGTCCTTATGGAATTTTTGTAGTCTAAAGCCCAGCACGGGCCGCAGGCTAGTTAGGCAAGTTGGCTTTGAAATGAGGCACTTTCCCCCAAGAAGCCAAACTCAAGAGCCCACTTGGCAGATGTCATTTTGTAGGGCACGTTTGGGCCTCCGATGGCAGCCAGGTTTGGAGGAGGGGGCAGCTTTGGTCTGGGAGAAATCCTCGTCCTTATGGAATTTTTGTAGGCAAAAGCCCTGCATGGGCCGCAGGCAAGTTGACTCCGAAAGGAGGCACTTTTCCCCAGGAAGCCAAACTCAAGAACCCTCAATGCAGGTGTCATTTTGTGGGGCGCGTTTGGGCCTCCGATGGCAGCCAGGTTTGGAGGAGGGGGCAGCTTTGGTCTGGGAGAAATCCTCGTCCTTATGGAATTTTTGTAGTCTAAAGCCCAGCACGGGCCGCAGGCTAGTTAGGCAAGTTGGCTCCGAAAGGAGGCACTTTCCCCCAAGAAGCCAAACTCAAGAGCCCACTTGGCAGATGTCATTTTGTAGGGCGTGTTTGGGCCTCCG
Organism: Cinclus cinclus; assembly: GCF_963662255.1. Lineage (NCBI taxonomy): Eukaryota > Metazoa > Chordata > Aves > Passeriformes > Cinclidae > Cinclus > Cinclus cinclus. The sequence goes on from NW_026912151.1 coordinate 93,863, forward strand.
ATGGCAGCCAGGTTTGGAGGAGGGGGCAGCTTTGGTCTGGGAGAAATCCTCGTCCTTCTGGAATTTTTGGAGGCAAAAGCCCAGGACGGGCCGCAGGCAAGTTGGCTTTGAAAGGAGGCACTTCCACCCAAGAAGCCAAACTCAAGAGCCCACTTGGCAGATGTCATTTTGTAGGGCGCGTTTGGGCCTCCGATGGCAGCCAGGTTTGGAGGAGGGGGCAGCTTTGGTCTGGGAAAAATCCTCGTCCTTATGGAATTTTTGTAGGCAAAAGCCCTGCATGGGCCGCCGGCAAGTTAACTCCGAAAGGAGGCACTTTTCCCCAAGAAGCCAAACTCAAGAGCCCACTTGGCAGATGTCATTTTGTAGGGCGCGTTTGGGCCTCCGATGGCAGCCAGGTTTGGAGGAGGGGGCAGCTTTGGTCTGGGAGAAATCCTCGTCCTTATGGAATTTTTGTAGGCAAAAGCCCAGGACGGGCCGCAGGCAAGTTGGCTTTGAAAGGAGGCACTTCCACCCAAGAAGCCAAACTCAAGAGCCCACTTGGCAGATGTCATTTTGTAGGGCGCGTTTGGGCCTCCGATGGCAGCCAGGTTTGGAGGAGGGGGCAGCTTTGGTCTGGGAGAAATCCTCGTCCTTATGGAATTTTTGTAGGCACAAGCCCAGGACGGGCCGCAGGCAAGTTGGCTTTGAAAGGAGGCACTTTCCCCCAAGAAGCCAAACTCAAGAGCCCACTTGGCAGGTGTCATTTTGTAGGGCGCGTTTGGGCCTCCGATGGCAGCCAGGTTTGGAGGAGGGGGCAGCTTTGGTCTGGGAGAAATCCTCGTCCTTATGGAATTTTTGTAGGCAAAAGCCCAGGACGGGCCACAGGCAAGTTAGGCAAGTTGGCTTTGAAAGGAGGCACTTCCACCCAAGAAGCCAAACTCAAGAACCCACAATGCAGATGTCCTTTTGTAGGGCGCGTTTGGGCCTCCGATGGCAGCCAGGTTTGGAGGAGGGGGCAGCTTTGGTCTGGGAGAAATCCTCGTCCTTCTGGAATTTTTGGAGGCAAAAGCCCAGGACGGGCCGCAGGCAAGTTAGGCATTTTGGCTCCGAAAGGAGGCACTTTTCCCCAAGAACCCAAACTCAAGAGCCCACTTGGCAGATGTCATTTTGTAGGGCGCGTTTGGGCCTCCGATGGCAGCCAGGTTTGGAGGAGGGGGCAGCTTTGTTCTGGGAGAAATCCTCGTCCTTATGGAATTTTTGTAGGCACAAGCCCAGGACGGGCCGCAGGCAAGTTGGCTTTGAAAGGAGGCACTTTCCCCAAGAAGCCAAACTCAAGAGCCCACTTGGCAGGTGTTATTTTGTAGGGCGCGTTTGGGCCTCCGGTGGCAGCCAGGTTTGGAGGAGGGGGCAGCTTTGTTCTGGGAGAAATCCTCGTCCTTCTGGAATTTTTGTACTCAAAAGCTCAGGACGGGCCGCAGGCAAGTTAGGCAAGTTGGCTCCGAAAGGAGGCACTTTTCCCCAAGAAGCCAAACTCAAGAGCCCACTTGGCAGATGTCATTTTGTAGGGCGCGTTTGGGCCTCTGATGGCAGCCAGGTTTGGAGGAGGGGGCAGCTTTGGTCTGGGAGAAATCCTCGTCCTTATGGAATTTTTGTAGTCTAAAGCCCAGCACGGGCCGCAGGCTAGTTAGGCAAGTTGGCTTTGAAAGGAGGCACTTTTCCGCAAGAAGCCAAACTCAAGAGCCCACTTGGCAGATGTCATTTTGTAGGGCGCGTTTGGGCCTCCGATGGCAGCCAGGTTTGGAGGAGGGGGCAGCTTTGGTCTGGGAGAAATCCTCGTCCTTATGGAATTTTTGTAGGCAAAAGCCCTGCATGGGCCGCAGGCAAGTTGGCTTTGAAAGGAGGCACTTCCACCCAAGAAGCCAAACTCAAGAGCCCACTTGGCAGATGTCATTTTGTAGGGCACGTTTGGGCCTCCGATGGCAGCCAGGTTTGGAGGAGGGGGCAGCTTTGGTCTGGGAGAAATCCTCGTCCTTCTGGAATTTTTGTAGGCAAAAGCCCTGCATGGGCCGCAGGCAAGTTGACTCCGAAAGGAGGCACTTTTCCCCAGGAAGCCAAACTCAAGAACCCTCAATGCAGGTGTCATTTTGTGGGGCGCGTTTGGGCCTCTGATGGCAGCCAGGTTTGGAGGAGGGGGCAGCTTTGGTCTGGGAGAAATCCTCGTCCTTATGGAATTTTTGTAGTCTAAAGCCCAGCACGGGCCGCAGGCTAGTTAGGCAAGTTGGCTTTGAAAGGAGGCACTTTCCCCCAAGAAGCCAAACTCAAGAGCCCACTTGGCAGATGTCATTTTGTAGGGCGTGTTTGGGCCTCCGATGGCAGCCAGGTTTGGAGGAGGGGGCAGCTTTGGTCTGGGAGAAATCCTCGTCCTTCTGGAATTTTTGTAGGCAAAAGCCCAGGACGGGCCGCAGGCAAGTTGGCTTTGAAAGGAGGCACTTCCACCCAAGAAGCCAAACTCAAGAGCCCACTTGGCAGATGTCATTTTGTAGGGCGCGTTTGGGCCTCCGATGGCAGCCAGGTTTGGAGGAGGGGGCAGCTTTGGTCTGGGAGAAATCCTCGTCCTTATGGAATTTTTGTAGGCAAAAGCCCTGCAAGTGCCGCCGGCAAGTTAACTCCGAAAGGAGGCACTTTTCCCCAAGAAGCCAAACTCAAGAGCCCACTTGGCAGATGTCATTTTGTAGGGCGCGTTTGGGCCTCCGATGGCAGCCAGGTTTGGAGGAGGGGGCAGCTTTGGTCTGGGAGAAATCCTCGTCCTTATGGAATTTTTTTAGGCAAAAGCCCAGGACGGGCCGCAGGCAAGTTGGCTTTGAAAGGAGGCACTTCCACCCAAGAAGCCAAACTCAAGAGCCCACTTGGCAGATGTCATTTTGTAGGGCGCGTTTGGGCCTCCGATGGCAGCCAGGTTTGGAGGAGGGGGCAGCTTTGGTCTGGGAGAAATCCTCGTCCTTCTGGAATTTTTGTCGGCAAAAGCCCTGCATGGGCCGCAGGCAAGTTGACTCCGAAAGGAGGCACTTTTCCCCAGGAAGCCAAACTCAAGAGCCCACTTGGCAGATGTCCGTTTGTAGGGCGCGTTTGGGCCTCCGATGGCAGCCAGGTTTGGAGGAGGGGGCAGCTTTGTTCTGGGAGAAATCCTCGTCCTTCTGGAATTTTTGTACTCAAAAGCTCAGGACGGGCCGCAGGCAAGTTAGGCAAGTTGGCTCCGAAAGGAGGCACTTTTCCCCAAGAAGCCAAACTCAAGAGCCCACTTGGCAGATGTCATTTTGTAGGGCGCGTTTGGGCCTCTGATGGCAGCCAGGTTTGGAGGAGGGGGCAGCTTTGGTCTGGGAGAAATCCTCGTCCTTATGGAATTTTTGTAGTCTAAAGCCCAGCACGGGCCGCAGGCTAGTTAGGCAAGTTGGCTTTGAAAGGAGGCACTTTTCCGCAAGAAGCCAAACTCAAGAGCCCACTTGGCAGATGTCATTTTGTAGGGCGCGTTTGGGCCTCCGATGGCAGCCAGGTTTGGAGCAGGGGGCAGCTTTGTTCTGGGAGAAATCCTCGTCCTTATGGAATTTTTGTAGGCACAAGCCCAGGACGGGCCGCAGGCAAGTTGGCTTTGAAAGGAGGCACTTTCCCCCAAGAAGCCAAACTCAAGAGCCCACTTGGCAGGTGTCATTTTGTAGGGCGCGTTTGGGCCTCCGATGGCAGCCAGGTTTGGAGGAGGGGGCAGCTTTGGTCTGGGAGAAATCCTCGTCCTTATGGAATTTTTGTCGGCAAAAGCCCTGCATGGGCCGCAGGCAAGTTGACTCCGAAAGGAGGCACTTTTCCCCAGGAAGCCAAACTCAAGAGCCCACTTGGCAGATGTCCGTTTGTAGGGCGCGTTTGGGCCTCCGATGGCAGCCAGGTTTGGAGGAGGGGGCAGCTTTGTTCTGGGAGAAATCCTCGTCCTTATGGAATTTTTGTACTCAAAAGCTCAGGACGGGCCGCAGGCAAGTTAGGCAAGTTGGCTTTGAAAGGAGGCACTTTCCCCCAAGAAGCCAAACTCAAGAGCCCACTTGGCAGATGTCATTTTGTAGGGCGCGTTTGGGCCTCTGATGGCAGCCAGGTTTGGAGGAGGGGGCAGCTTTGGTCTGGGAGAAATCCTCGTCCTTATGGAATTTTTGTAGTCTAAAGCCCAGCACGGGCCGCAGGCTAGTTAGGCAAGTTGGCTTTGAAAGGAGGCACTTTTCCGCAAGAAGCCAAACTCAAGAGCCCACTTGGCAGATGTCATTTTGTAGGGCGCGTTTGGGCCTCCGATGGCAGCCAGGTTTGGAGGAGGGGGCAGCTTTGGTCTGGGAGAAATCCTCGTCCTTCTGGAATTTTTGTAGGCAAAAGCCCTGCATGGGCCGCAGGCAAGTTGGCTTTGAAAGGAGGCACTTCCACCCAAGAAGCCAAACTCAAGAGCCCACTTGGCAGATGTCATTTTGTAGGGCACGTTTGGGCCTCCGATGGCAGCCAGGTTTGGAGGAGGGGGCAGCTTTGGTCTGGGAGAAATCCTCGTCCTTCTGGAATTTTTGTAGGCAAAAGCCCTGCATGGGCCGCAGGCAAGTTGACTCCGAAAGGAGGCACTTTTCCCCAGGAAGCCAAACTCAAGAACCCTCAATGCAGGTGTCATTTTGTGGGGCGCGTTTGGGCCTCCGATGGCAGCCAGGTTTGGAGGAGGGGGCAGCTTTGGTCTGGGAGAAATCCTCGTCCTTATGGAATTTTTGTAGTCTAAAGCCCAGCAAGGGCCGCAGGCTAGTTAGGCAAGTTGGCTTTGAAAGGAGGCACTTTCCCCCAAGAAGCCAAACTCAAGAGCCCACTTGGCAGATGTCATTTTGTAGGGCGCGTTTGGGCCTCCGATGGCAGCCAGGTTTGGAGGAGGGGGCAGCTTTGGTCTGGGAGAAATCCTCGTCCTTATGGAATTTTTGTAGGCAAAAGCCCAGGACGGGCCGCAGGCAAGTTGGCTTTGAAAGGAGGCACTTCCACCCAAGAAGCCAAACTCAAGAGCCCACTTGGCAGGTGTCATTTTGTAGGGCGCGTTTGGGCCTCCGATGGCAGCCAGGTTTGGAGGAGGGGGCAGCTTTGGTCTGGGAGAAATCCTCGTCCTTATGGAATTTTTGTAGGCAAAAGCCCTGCATGGGCCGCCGGCAAGTTAACTCCGAAAGGAGGCACTTTTCCCCAAGAAGCCAAACTCAAGAGCCCACTTGGCAGATGTCATTTTGTAGGGCGCGTTTGGGCCTCCGATGGCAGCCAGGTTTGGAGGAGGGGGCAGCTTTGGTCTGGGAGAAATCCTCGTCCTTATGGAATTTTTGTCGGCAAAAGCCCTGCATGGGCCGCAGGCAAGTTGACTCCGAAAGGAGGCACTTTTCCCCAGGAAGCCAAACTCAAGAGCCCACTTGGCAGATGTCCCTTTGTAGGGCGCGTTTGGGCCTCCGATGGCAGCCAGGTTTGGAGGAGGGGGCAGCTTTGTTCTGGGAGAAATCCTCGTCCTTCTGGAATTTTTGTACTCAAAAGCTCAGGACGGGCCGCAGGCAAGTTAGGCAAGTTGGCTCCGAAAGGAGGCACTTTTCCCCAGGAAGCCAAACTCAAGAGCCCACTTGGCAGATGTCATTTTGTAGGGCGCGTTTGGGCCTCCGATGGCAGCCAGGTTTGGAGGAGGGGGCAGCTTTGGTCTGGGAGAAATCCTCGTCCTTATGGAATTTTTGTAGTCTAAAGCCCAGCACGGGCCACAGGCTAGTTAGGCAAGTTGGCTTTGAAAGGAGGCACTTTTCCGCAAGAAGCCAAACTCAAGAGCCCACTTGGCAGATGTCATTTTGTGGGGCGCGTTTGGGCCTCCGATGGCAGCCAGGTTTGGAGGAGGGGGCAGCTTTGGTCTGGGAGAAATCCTCGTCCTTATGGAATTTTTGTATGCAAAAGCCCTGCATGGGCCGCAGGCAAGTTGGCTTTGAAAGGAGGCACTTCCACCCAAGAAGCCAAACTCAAGAGCCCACTTGGCAGATGTCATTTTGTAGGGCACGTTTGGGCCTCCGATGGCAGCCAGGTTTGGAGGAGGGGGCAGCTTTGGTCTGGGAGAAATCCTCGTCCTTCTGGAATTTTTGTAGGCAAAAGCCCTGCATGGGCCGCAGGCAACTTGACTCCGAAAGGAGGCACTTTTCCCCAGGAAGCCAAACTCAAGAACCCTCAATGCAGGTGTCATTTTGTAGGGCGCGTTTGGGCCTCCGATGGCAGCCAGGTTTGGAGGAGGGGGCAGCTTTGTTCTGGGAGAAATCCTCGTCCTTATGGAATTTTTGTAGTCTAAAGCCCAGCACGGGCCGCAGGCTAGTTAGGCAAGTTGGCTTTGAAAGGAGGCACTTTCCCCCAAGAAGCCAAACTCAAGAGCCCACTTGGCAGGTGTCATTTTGTAGGGCGCGTTTGGGCCTCCGATGGCAGCCAGGTTTGGAGGAGGGGGCAGCTTTGGTCTGGGAGAAATCCTCGTCCTTATGGAATTTTTGTCGGCAAAAGCCCTGCATGGGCCGCAGGCAAGTTGACTCCGAAAGGAGGCACTTTTCCCCAGGAAGCCAAACTCAAGAGCCCACTTGGCAGATGTCCGTTTGTAGGGCGCGTTTGGGCCTCCGATGGCAGCCAGGTTTGGAGGAGGGGGCAGCTTTGTTCTGGGAGAAATCCTCGTCCTTCTGGAATTTTTGTACTCAAAAGCTCAGGACGGGCCGCAGGCAAGTTAAGCAAGTTGGCTCGGAAAGGAGGCACTTTTCCCCAAGAAGCCAAACTCAAGAGCCCACTTGGCAGATGTCATTTTGTAGGGCGCGTTTGGGCCTCTGATGGCAGCCAGGTTTGGAGGAGGGGGCAGCTTTGGTCTGGGAGAAATCCTCGTCCTTATGGAATTTTTGTAGTCTAAAGCCCAGCACGGGCCGCAGGCTAGTTAGGCAAGTTGGCTTTGAAAGGAGGCACTTTTCCGCAAGAAGCCAAACTCAAGAGCCCACTTGGCAGATGTCATTTTGTAGGGCGCGTTTGGGCCTCCGATGGCAGCCAGGTTTGGAGGAGGGGGCAGCTTTGGTCTGGGAGAAATCCTCGTCCTTCTGGAATTTTTGTAGGCAAAAGCCCTGCATGGGCCGCAGGCAAGTTGGCTTTGAAAGGAGGCACTTCCACCCAAGAAGCCAAACTCAAGAGCCCACTTGGCAGATGTCATTTTGTAGGGCACGTTTGGGCCTCCGATGGCAGCCAGGTTTGGAGGAGGGGGCAGCTTTGGTCTGGGAAAAATCCTCGTCCTTCTGGAATTTTTGTAGGCAAAAGCCCTGCATGGGCCGCAGGCAAGTTGACTCCGAAAGGAGGCACTTTTCCCCAGGAAGCCAAACTCAAGAACCCTCAATGCAGGTGTCATTTTGTGGGGCGCGTTTGGGCCTCCGATGGCAGCCAGGTTTGGAGGAGGGGGCAGCTTTGGTCTGGGAGAAATCCTCGTCCTTATGGAATTTTTGTAGTCTAAAGCCCAGCACGGGCCGCAGGCTAGTTAGGCAAGTTGGCTTTGAAAGGAGGCACTTTCCCCCAAGAAGCCAAACTCAAGAGCCCACTTGGCAGATGTCATTTTGTAGGGCGCGTTTGGGCCTCCGATGGCAGCCAGGTTTGGAGGAGGGGGCAGCTTTGGTCTGGGAGAAATCCTCGTCCTTATGGAATTTTTGTAGGCAAAAGCCCAGGACGGGCCGCAGGCAAGTTGGCTTTGAAAGGAGGCACTTCCACCCAAGAAGCCAAACTCAAGAGCCCACTTGGCAGATGTCATTTTGTAGGGCGCGTTTGGGCCTCCGATGGCAGCCAGGTTTGGAGGAGGGGGCAGCTTTGGTCTGGGAGAAATCCTCGTCCTTATGGAATTTTTGTAGGCAAAAGCCCTGCATGTGCCGCCGGCAAGTTAACTCCGAAAGGAGGCACTTTTCCCCAAGAAGCCAAACTCAAGAGCCCACTTGGCAGATGTCATTTTGTAGGGCGCGTTTGGGCCTCCGATGGCAGCCAGGTTTGGAGGAGGGGGCAGCTTTGGTCTGGGAGAAATCCTCGTCCTTATGGAATTTTTGTAGGCAAAAGCCCAGGACGGGCCGCAGGCAAGTTGGCTTTGAAAGGAGGCACTTCCACCCAAGAAGCCAAACTCAAGAGCCCACTTGGCAGATGTCATTTTGTAGGGCGCGTTTGGGCCTCCGATGGCAGCCAGGTTTGGAGGAGGGGGCAGCTTTGGTCTGGGAGAAATCCTCGTCCTTATGGAATTTTTGTAGTCTAAAGCCCAGCACGGGCCGCAGGCTAGTTAGGCAAGTTGGCTTTGAAAGGAGGCACTTTCCCCCAAGAAGCCAAACTCAAGAGCCCACTTGGCAGATGTCATTTTGTAGGGCACGTTTGGGCCTCCGATGGCAGCCAGGTTTGGAGGAGGGGGCAGCTTTGGTCTGGGAGAAATCCTCGTCCTTCTGGAATTTTTGTAGGCAAAAGCCCTGCATGGGCCGCAGGCAAGTTGACTCCGAAAGGAGGCACTTTTCCCCAGGAAGCCAAACTCAAGAACCCTCAATGCAGGTGTCATTTTGTGGGGCGCGTTTGGGCCTCTGATGGCAGCCAGGTTTGGAGGAGGGGGCAGCTTTGGTCTGGGAGAAATCCTCGTCCTTATGGAATTTTTGTAGTCTAAAGCCCAGCACGGGCCGCAGGCTAGTTAGGCAAGTTGGCTTTGAAAGGAGGCACTTTCCCCCAAGAAGCCAAACTCAAGAGCCCACTTGGCAGATGTCATTTTGTAGGGCGTGTTTGGGCCTCCGATGGCAGCCAGGTTTGGAGGAGGGGGCAGCTTTGGTCTGGGAGAAATCCTCGTCCTTCTGGAATTTTTGTAGGCAAAAGCCCAGGACGGGCCGCAGGCAAGTTGGCTTTGAAAGGAGGCACTTCCACCCAAGAAGCCAAACTCAAGAGCCCACTTGGCAGATGTCATTTTGTAGAGCGCGTTTGGGCCTCCGATGGCAGCCAGGTTTGGAGGAGGGGGCAGCTTTGGTCTGGGAGAAATCCTCGTCCTTATGGAATTTTTGTAGGCAAAAGCCCTGCATGGGCCGCCGGCAAGTTAACTCCGAAAGGAGGCACTTTTCCCCAAGAAGCCAAACTCAAGAGCCCACTTGGCAGATGTCATTTTGTAGGGCGCGTTTGGGCCTCCGATGGCAGCCAGGTTTGGAGGAGGGGGCAGCTTTGGTCTGGGAGAAATCCTCGTCCTTATGGAATTTTTGTAGGCAAAAGCCCAGGACGGGCCGCAGGCAAGTTGGCTTTGAAAGGAGGCACTTCCACCCAAGAAGCCAAACTCAAGAGCCCACTTGGCAGATGTCATTTTGTAGGGCGCGTTTGGGCCTCCGATGGCAGCCAGGTTTGGAGGAGGGGGCAGCTTTGGTCTGGGAGAAATCCTCGTCCTTCTGGAATTTTTGTAGGCAAAAGCCCTGCATGGGCCGCCGGCAAGTTGACTCCGAAAGGAGGCACTTTTCCCCAAGAAGCCAAACTCAAGAGCCCACTTGGCAGATGTCATTTTGTAGGGCGCGTTTGGGCCTCCGATGGCAGCCAGGTTTGGAGGAGGGGGCAGCTTTGGTCTGGGAGAAATCCTCGTCCTTATGGAATTTTTGTAGGCAAAAGCCCAGGACGGGCCACAGGCAAGTTAGGCAAGTTGGCTTTGAAAGGAGGCACTTTTCACCAAGAAGCCAAACTCAAGAACCCACAATGCAGATGTCCTTTTGTAGGGCGCGTTTGGGCCTCCGATGGCAGCCAGGTTTGGAGGAGGGGGCAGCTTTGGTCTGGGAGAAATCCTCGTCCTTCTGGAATTTTTGGAGGCAAAAGCCCAGCACGGGCCGCAGGCAAGTTAGGCATTTTGGCTCCGAAAGGAGGCACTTTTCCCCAAGAACCCAAACTCAAGAGCCCACTTGGCAGATGTCATTTTGTAGGGCGCGTTTGGGCCTCCGATGGCAGCCAGGTTTGGAGGAGGGGGCAGCTTTGTTCTGGGAGAAATCCTCGTCCTTATGGAATTTTTGTAGGCACAAGCCCAGGACGGGCCACAGGCAAGTTGGCTTTGAAAGGAGGCACTTTCCCCCAAGAAGCCAAACTCAAGAGCCCACTTGGCAGGTGTCATTTTGTAGGGCGCGTTTGGGCCTCCGATGGCAGCCAGGTTTGGAGGAGGGGGCAGCTTTGGTCTGGGAGAAATCCTCGTCCTTCTGGAATTTTTGGAGGCAAAAGCCCTGCATGGGCCGCCGGCAAGTTAACTCCGAAAGGAGGCACTTCCACCCAAGAAGCCAAACTCAAGAGCCCACTTGGCAGATGTCATTTTGTAGGGCGCGTTTGGGCCTCCGATGGCAGCCAGGTTTGGAGGAGGGGGCAGCTTTGGTCTGGGAGAAATCCTCGTCCTTATGGAATTTTTGTCGGCAAAAGCCCTGCATGGGCCGCAGGCAAGTTGACTCCGAAAGGAGGCACTTTTCCCCAGGAAGCCAAACTCAAGAACCCTCAATGCAGGTGTCATTTTGTGGGGCGCGTTTGGGCCTCCGATGGCAGCCAGGTTTGGAGGAGGGGGCAGCTTTGGTCTGGGAGAAATCCTCGTCCTTATGGAATTTTTGTAGTCTAAAGCCCAGCACGGGCCGCAGGCTAGTTAGGCAAGTTGGCTTTGAAAGGAGGCACTTTCCCCCAAGAAGCCAAACTCAAGAGCCCACTTGGCAGATGTCATTTTGTAGGGCGTGTTTGGGCCTCCGATGGCAGCCAGGTTTGGAGGAGGGGGCAGCTTTGGTCTGGGAGAAATCCTCGTCCTTCTGGAATTTTTGTAGGCAAAAGCCCAGGACGGGCCGCAGGCAAGTTGGCTTTGAAAGGAGGCACTTCCACCCAAGAAGCCAAACTCAAGAGCCCACTTGGCAGATGTCATTTTGTAGGGCGCGTTTGGGCCTCCGATGGCAGCCAGGTTTGGAGGAGGGGGCAGCTTTGTTCTGGGAGAAATCCTCGTCCTTATGGAATTTTTGTCGGCAAAAGCCCTGCATGTGCCGCCGGCAAGTTAACTCCGAAAGGAGGCACTTTTCCCCAAGAAGCCAAACTCAAGAGCCCACTTGGCAGATGTCATTTTGTAGGGCGCGTTTGGGCCTCCGATGGCAGCCAGGTTTGGAGGAGGGGGCAGCTTTGGTCTGGGAGAAATCCTCGTCCTTATGGAATTTTTGTAGTCTAAAGCCCAGCACGGGCCGCAGGCTAGTTAGGCAAGTTGGCTTTGAAAGGAGGCACTTTCCCCCAAGAAGCCAAACTCAAGAGCCCACTTGGCAGATGTCATTTTGTAGGGCGTGTTTGGGCCTCCGATGGCAGCCAGGTTTGGAGGAGGGGGCAGCTTTGGTCTGGGAGAAATCCTCGTCCTTCTGGAATTTTTGTAGGCAAAAGCCCAGCACGGGCCGCAGGCAAGTTGGCTTTGAAAGGAGGCACTTCCACCCAAGAAGCCAAACTCAAGAGCCCACTTGGCAGATGTCATTTTGTAGGGCGCGTTTGGGCCTCCGATGGCAGCCAGGTTTGGAGGAGGGGGCAGCTTTGGTCTGGGAGAAATCCTCGTCCTTATGGAATTTTTGTAGGCAAAAGCCCTGCATGTGCCGCCGGCAAGTTAACTCCGAAAGGAGGCACTTTTCCCCAAGAAGCCAAACTCAAGAGCCCACTTGGCAGATGTCATTTTGTAGGGCGCGTTTGGGCCTCCGATGGCAGCCAGGTTTGGAGGAGGGGGCAGCTTTGGTCTGGGAGAAATCCTCGTCCTTATGGAATTTTTGGAGGCAAAAGCCCAGGACGGGCCGCAGGCAAGTTGGCTTTGAAAGGAGGCACTTCCACCCAAGAAGCCAAACTCAAGAGCCCACTTGGCAGATGTCATTTTGTAGGGCGCGTTTGGGCCTCCGATGGCAGCCAGGTTTGGAGGAGGGGGCAGCTTTGGTCTGGGAGAAATCCTCGTCCTTATGGAATTTTTGTAGGCAAAAGCCCTGCATGGGCCGCCGGCAAGTTGACTCCGAAAGGAGGCACTTTTCCCCAAGAAGCCAAACTCAAGAGCCCACTTGGCAGATGTCATTTTGTAGGGCGCGTTTGGGCCTCCGATGGCAGCCAGGTTTGGAGGAGGGGGCAGCTTTGGTCTGGGAGAAATCCTCGTCCTTATGGAATTTTTGTAGGCAAAAGCCCGGGACCGGCCACAGGCAAGTTAGGCAAGTTGGCTTTGAAAGGAGGCACTTTTCCCCAAGAAGCCAAACTCAAGAACCCACAATGCAGATGTCATTTTGTGGGGCGCGTTTGGGCCTCTGATGGCAGCCAGGTTTGGAGGAGGGGGCAGCTTTGGTCTGGGAGAAATCCTCGTCCTTCTGGAATTTTTGGAGGCAAAAGCCCAGGACGGGCCGCAGGCAAGTTAGGCATTTTGGCTCCGAAAGGAGGCACTTTTCCCCAAGAACCCAAACTCAAGAGCCCACTTGGCAGGTGTCATTTTGTAGGGCGCGTTTGGGCCTCCGATGGCAGCCAGGTTTGGAGGAGGGGGCAGCTTTGTTCTGGGAGAAATCCTCGTCCTTATGGAATTTTTGTAGGCACAAGCCCAGGACGGGCCGCAGGCAAGTTGGCTTTGAAAGGAGGCACTTTCCCCCAAGAAGCCAAACTCAAGAGCCCACTTGGCAGGTGTCATTTTGTAGGGCGCGTTTGGGCCTCCGATGGCAGCCAGGTTTGGAGGAGGGGGCAGCTTTGGTCTGGGAGAAATCCTCGTCCTTATGGAATTTTTGTCGGCAAAAGCCCTGCATGGGCCGCAGGCAAGTTGACTCCGAAAGGAGGCACTTTTCCCCAGGAAGCCAAACTCAAGAGCCCACTTGGCAGATGTCATTTTGTAGGGCGCGTTTGGGCCTCCGATGGCAGCCAGGTTTGGAGGAGGGGGCAGCTTTGGTCTGGGAGAAATCCTCGTCCTTATGGAATTTTTGTCGGCAAAAGCCCTGCATGGGCCGCAGGCAAGTTGACTCCGAAAGGAGGCACTTTTCCCCAGGAAGCCAAACTCAAGAACCCTCAATGCAGGTGTCATTTTGTGGGGCGCGTTTGGGCCTCCGATGGCAGCCAGGTTTGGAGGAGGGGGCAGCTTTGGTCTGGGAGAAATCCTCGTCCTTCTGGAATTTTTGTAGGCAAAAGCCCTGCATGGGCCGCAGGCAAGTTGACTCCGAAAGGAGGCACTTTTCCCCAGGAAGCCAAACTCAAGAACCCTCAATGCAGGTGTCATTTTGTGGGGCGCGTTTGGGCCTCTGATGGCAGCCAGGTTTGGAGGAGGGGGCAGCTTTGGTCTGGGAGAAATCCTCGTCCTTATGGAATTTTTGTAGTCTAAAGCCCAGCACGGGCCGCAGGCTAGTTAGGCAAGTTGGCTTTGAAAGGAGGCACTTTCCCCCAAGAAGCCAAACTCAAGAGCCCACTTGGCAGATGTCATTTTGTAGGGCGTGTTTGGGCCTCCGATGGCAGCCAGGTTTGGAGGAGGGGGCAGCTTTGGTCTGGGAGAAATCCTCGTCCTTCTGGAATTTTTGTAGGCAAAAGCCCAGGACGGGCCGCAGGCAAGTTGGCTTTGAAAGGAGGCACTTCCACCCAAGAAGCCAAACTCAAGAGCCCACTTGGCAGATGTCATTTTGTAGAGCGCGTTTGGGCCTCCGATGGCAGCCAGGTTTGGAGGAGGGGGCAGCTTTGTTCTGGGAGAAATCCTCGTCCTTATGGAATTTTTGTCGGCAAAAGCCCTGCATGTGCCGCCGGCAAGTTAACTCCGAAAGGAGGCACTTTTCCCCAAGAAGCCAAACTCAAGAGCCCACTTGGCAGATGTCATTTTGTAGGGCGCGTTTGGGCCTCCGATGGCAGCCAGGTTTGGAGGAGGGGGCAGCTTTGGTCTGGGAGAAATCCTCGTCCTTCTGGAATTTTTGTAGGCAAAAGCCCTGCATGGGCCGCCGGCAAGTTGGCTTTGAAAGGAGGCACTTCCACCCAAGAAGCCAAACTCAAGAGCCCACTTGGCAGATGTCATTTTGTAGGGCGCGTTTGGGCCTCTGATGGCAGTCAGGTTTGGAGGAGGGGGCAGCTTTGGTCTGGGAGAAATCCTCGTCCTTATGGAATTTTTGTAGGCAAAAGCCCTGCATGGGCCGCCGGCAAGTTGACTCCGAAAGGAGGCACTTTTCCCCAAGAAGCCAAACTCAAGAGCCCACTTGGCAGATGTCATTTTGTAGGGCGCGTTTGGGCCTCCGATGGCAGCCAGGTTTGGAGGAGGGGGCAGCTTTGGTCTGGGAGAAATCCTCGTCCTTATGGAATTTTTGTAGGCAAAAGCCCAGGACGGGCCACAGGCAAGTTAGGCAAGTTGGCTTTGAAAGGAGGCACTTTTCCCCAAGAAGCCAAACTCAAGAGCCCACAATGCAGATGTCCTTTTGTAGGGCGCGTTTGGGCCTCCGATGGCAGCCAGGTTTGGAGGAGGGGGCAGCTTTGGTCTGGGAGAAATCCTCGTCCTTCTGGAATTTTTGGAGGCAAAAGCCCAGCACGGGCCGCAGGCAAGTTAGGCATTTTGGCTCCGAAAGGAGGCACTTTTCCCCAAGAACCCAAACTCAAGAGCCCACTTGGCAGATGTCATTTTGTAGGGCGCGTTTGGGCCTCCGATGGCAGCCAGGTTTGGAGGAGGGGGCAGCTTTGGTCTGGGAGAAATCCTCGTCCTTATGGAATTTTTGTAGGCAAAAGCCCTGCATGGGCCGCAGGCAAGTTGGCTTTGAAAGGAGGCACTTCCACCCAAGAAGCCAAACTCAAGAGCCCACTTGGCAGATGTCATTTTGTAGGGCACGTTTGGGCCTCCGATGGCAGCCAGGTTTGGAGGAGGGGGCAGCTTTGGTCTGGGAGAAATCCTCGTCCTTCTGGAATTTTTGTAGGCAAAAGCCCTGCATGGGCCGCAGGCAAGTTGACTCCGAAAGGAGGCACTTTTCCCCAGGAAGCCAAACTCAAGAACCCTCAATGCAGGTGTCATTTTGTGGGGCGCGTTTGGGCCTCCGATGGCAGCCAGGTTTGGAGGAGGGGGCAGCTTTGGTCTGGGAGAAATCCTCGTCCTTATGGAATTTTTGTAGTCTAAAGCTCAGCACGGGCCGCAGGCTAGTTAGGCAAGTTGGCTTTGAAAGGAGGCACTTTCCCCCAAGAAGCCAAACTCAAGAGCCCACTTGGCAGATGTCATTTTGTAGGGCGTGTTTGGGCCTCCGATGGCAGCCAGGTTTGGAGGAGGGGGCAGCTTTGGTCTGGGAGAAATCCTCGTCCTTCTGGAATTTTTGTAGGCAAAAGCCCAGCACGGGCCGCAGGCAAGTTGGCTTTGAAAGGAGGCACTTCCACCCAAGAAGCCAAACTCAAGAGCCCACTTGGCAGATGTCATTTTGTAGGGCGCGTTTGGGCCTCCGATGGCAGCCAGGTTTGGAGGAGGGGGCAGCTTTGGTCTGGGAGAAATCCTCGTCCTTATGGAATTTTTGTAGGCAAAAGCCCTGCATGTGCCGCCGGCAAGTTAACTCCGAAAGGAGGCACTTTTCCCCAAGAAGCCAAACTCAAGAGCCCACTTGGCAGATGTCATTTTGTAGGGCGCGTTTGGGCCTCCGATGGCAGCCAGGTTTGGAGGAGGGGGCAGCTTTGGTCTGGGAGAAATCTTCGTCCTTATGGAATTTTTGGAGGCAAAAGCCCAGGACGGGCCGCAGGCAAGTTGGCTTTGAAAGGAGGCACTTCCACCCAAGAAGCCAAACTCAAGAGCCCACTTGGCAGATGTCATTTTGTAGGGCGCGTTTGAGCCTCCGATGGCAGCCAGGTTTGGAGGAGGGGGCAGCTTTGGTCTGGGAGAAATCCTCGTCCTTATGGAATTTTTGTAGGCAAAAGCCCTGCATGGGCCGCCGGCAAGTTGACTCCGAAAGGAGGCACTTTTCCCCAAGAAGCCAAACTCAAGAGCCCACTTGGCAGATGTCATTTTGTAGGGCGCGTTTGGGCCTCCGATGGCAGCCAGGTTTGGAGGAGGGGGCAGCTTTGGTCTGGGAGAAATCCTCGTCCTTATGGAATTTTTGTAGGCAAAAGCCCGGGACCGGCCACAGGCAAGTTAGGCAAGTTGGCTTTGAAAGGAGGCACTTTTCCCCAAGAAGCCAAACTCAAGAACCCACAATGCAGATGTCATTTTGTGGGGCGCGTTTGGGCCTCTGATGGCAGCCAGGTTTGGAGGAGGGGGCAGCTTTGGTCTGGGAGAAATCCTCGTCCTTCTGGAATTTTTGGAGGCAAAAGCCCAGGACGGGCCGCAGGCAAGTTAGGCATTTTGGCTCCGAAAGGAGGCACTTTTCCCCAAGAACCCAAACTCAAGAGCCCACTTGGCAGGTGTCATTTTGTAGGGCGCGTTTGGGCCTCCGATGGCAGCCAGGTTTGGAGGAGGGGGCAGCTTTGTTCTGGGAGAAATCCTCGTCCTTATGGAATTTTTGTAGGCACAAGCCCAGGACGGGCCGCAGGCAAGTTGGCTTTGAAAGGAGGCACTTTCCCCCAAGAAGCCAAACTCAAGAGCCCACTTGGCAGGTGTCATTTTGTAGGGCGCGTTTGGGCCTCCGATGGCAGCCAGGTTTGGAGGAGGGGGCAGCTTTGGTCTGGGAGAAATCCTCGTCCTTATGGAATTTTTGTCGGCAAAAGCCCTGCATGGGCCGCAGGCAAGTTGACTCCGAAAGGAGGCACTTTTCCCCAGGAAGCCAAACTCAAGAGCCCACTTGGCAGATGTCCGTTTGTAGGGCGCGTTTGGGCCTCCGATGGCAGCCAGGTTTGGAGGAGGGGGCAGCTTTGTTCTGGGAGAAATCCTCGTCCTTCTGGAATTTTTGTACGCAAAAGCCCAGGACGGGCCGCAGGCAAGTTGGCTTTGAAAGGAGGCACTTTCACCCAAGAAGCCAAACTCAAGAGCCCACTTGGCAGATGTCATTTTGTAGAGCGCGTTTGGGCCTCCGATGGCAGCCAGGTTTGGAGGAGGGGGCAGCTTTGTTCTGGGAGAAATCCTCGTCCTTATGGAATTTTTGTAGTCTAAAGCCCAGCACGGGCCGCAGGCTAGTTAGGCAAGTTGGCTTTGAAAGGAGGCACTTTTCCGCAAGAAGCCAAACTCAAGAGCCCACTTGGCAGATGTCATTTTGTAGGGCACGTTTGGGCCTCCGATGGCAGCCAGGTTTGGAGGAGGGGGCAGCTTTGGTCTGGGAGAAATCCTCGTCCTTCTGGAATTTTTGTAGGCAAAAGCCCAGGACGGGCCGCAGGCAAGTTGGCTTTGAAAGGAGGCACTTCCACCCAAGAAGCCAAACTCAAGAGCCCACTTGGCAGATGTCATTTTGTAGAGCGCGTTTGGGCCTCCGATGGCAGCCAGGTTTGGAGGAGGGGGCAGCTTTGGTCTGGGAGAAATCCTCGTCCTTATGGAATTTTTGTAGGCAAAAGCCCTGCATGGGCCGCCGGCAAGTTAACTCCGAAAGGAGGCACTTTTCCCCAAGAAGCCAAACTCAAGAGCCCACTTGGCAGATGTCATTTTGTAGGGCGCGTTTGGGCCTCCGATGGCAGCCAGGTTTGGAGGAGGGGGCAGCTTTGGTCTGGGAGAAATCCTCGTCCTTATGGAATTTTTGTAGGCAAAAGCCCAGGACGGGCCGCAGGCAAGTTGGCTTTGAAAGGAGGCACTTCCACCCAAGAAGCCAAACTCAAGAGCCCACTTGGCAGGTGTCATTTTGTAGGGCGCGTTTGGGCCTCCGATGGCAGCCAGGTTTGGAGGAGGGGGCAGCTTTGGTCTGGGAGAAATCCTCGTCCTTATGGAATTTTTGTAGGCAAAAGCCCTGCATGGGCCGCCGGCAAGTTGACTCCGAAAGGAGGCACTTTTCCCCAAGAAGCCAAACTCAAGAACCCACAATGCAGATGTCCTTTTGTAGGGCGCGTTTGGGCCTCCGATGGCAGCCAGGTTTGGAGGAGGGGGCAGCTTTGTTCTGGGAGAAATCCTCGTCCTTCTGGAATTTTTGGAGGCAAAAGCCCAGGACGCGCCGCAGGCAAGTTAGGCATTTTGGCTCCGAAAGGAGGCACTTTTCCGCAAGAAGCCAAACTCAAGAGCCCACTTGGCAGATGTCATTTTGTAGGGCGCGTTTGGGCCTCCGATGGCAGCCAGGTTTGGAGGAGGGGGCAGCTTTGGTCTGGGAGAAATCCTCGTCCTTATGGAATTTTTGTCGGCAAAAGCCCTGCATGGGCCGCAGGCAAGTTGACTCCGAAAGGAGGCACTTTTCCCCAGGAAGCCAAACTCAAGAGCCCACTTGGCAGATGTCCTTTTGTAGGGCGCGTTTGGGCCTCCGATGGCAGCCAGGTTTGGAGGAGGGGGCAGCTTTGTTCTGGGAGAAATCCTCGTCCTTCTGGAATTTTTGTCGGCAAAAGCTCAGGACGGGCCGCAGGCAAGTTAGGCAAATTGGCTCCGAAAGGAGGCACTTTTCCCCAAGAAGCCAAACTCAAGAGCCCACTTGGCAGATGTCATTTTGTAGGGCGCGTTTGGGCCTCTGATGGCAGCCAGGTTTGGAGGAGGGGGCAGCTTTGGTCTGGGAGAAATCCTCGTCCTTATGGAATTTTTGTAGTCTAAAGCCCAGCACGGGCCGCAGGCTAGTTAGGCAAGTTGGCTTTGAAAGGAGGCACTTTTCCGCAAGAAGCCAAACTCAAGAGCCCACTTGGCAGATGTCATTTTGTAGGGCGCGTTTGGGCCTCCGATGGCAGCCAGGTTTGGAGGAGGGGGCAGCTTTGGTCTGGGAGAAATCCTCGTCCTTCTGGAATTTTTGTAGGCAAAAGCCCAGGACGGGCCGCAGGCAAGTTGGCTTTGAAAGGAGGCACTTCCACCCAAGAAGCCAAACTCAAGAGCCCACTTGGCAGATGTCATTTTGTAGGGCACGTTTGGGCCTCCGATGGCAGCCAGGTTTGGAGGAGGGGGCAGCTTTGGTCTGGGAGAAATCCTCGTCCTTCTGGAATTTTTGTAGGCAAAAGCCCTGCATGGGCCGCAGGCAAGTTGACTCCGAAAGGAGGCACTTTTCCCCAGGAAGCCAAACTCAAGAACCCTCAATGCAGGTGTCATTTTGTGGGGCGCGTTTGGGCCTCCGATGGCAGCCAGGTTTGGAGGAGGGGGCAGCTTTGGTCTGGGAGAAATCCTCGTCCTTATGGAATTTTTGTAGTCTAAAGCCCAGCACGGGCCGCAGGCTAGTTAGGCAAGTTGGCTTTGAAAGGAGGCACTTTCCCCCAAGAAGCCAAACTCAAGAGCCCACTTGGCAGATGTCATTTTGTAGGGCGCGTTTGGGCCTCCGATGGCAGCCAGGTTTGGAGGAGGGGGCAGCTTTGGTCTGGGAGAAATCCTCGTCCTTCTGGAATTTTTGTAGGCAAAAGCCCAGGACGGGCCGCAGGCAAGTTGGCTTTGAAAGGAGGCACTTCCACCCAAGAAGCCAAACTCAAGAGCCCACTTGGCAGATGTCATTTTGTAGGGCGCGTTTGGGCCTCCGATGGCAGCCAGGTTTGGAGGAGGGGGCAGCTTTGGTCTGGGAGAAATCCTCGTCCTTATGGAATTTTTGTAGGCAAAAGCCCTGCATGGGCCGCAGGCAAGTTGACTCCGAAAGGAGGCACTTTTCCCCAAGAAGCCAAACTCAAGAGCCCACTTGGCAGATGTCATTTTGTAGGGCGCGTTTGGGCCTCCGATGGCAGCCAGGTTTGGAGGAGGGGGCAGCTTTGGTCTGGGAGGAATCCTCGTCCTTCTGGAATTTTTGTAGGCAAAAGCCCAGGACGGGCCACAGGCAAGTTAGGCAAGTTGGCTTTGAAAGGAGGCACTTTTCACCAAGAAGCCAAACTCAAGAACCCACAATGCAGATGTCCTTTTGTAGGGCGCGTTTGGGCCTCCGATGGCAGCCAGGTTTGGAGGAGGGGGCAGCTTTGGTCTGGGAGAAATCCTCGTCCTTCTGGAATTTTTGGAGGCAAAAGCCCAGCACGGGCCGCAGGCAAGTTAGGCATTTTGGCTCCGAAAGGAGGCACTTTTCCCCAAGAACCCAAACTCAAGAGCCCACTTGGCAGATGTCATTTTGTAGGGCGCGTTTGGGCCTCCGATGGCAGCCAGGTTTGGAGGAGGGGGCAGCTTTGTTCTGGGAGAAATCCTCGTCCTTATGGAATTTTTGTAGGCACAAGCCCAGGACGGGCCACAGGCAAGTTGGCTTTGAAAGGAGGCACTTTCCCCCAAGAAGCCAAACTCAAGAGCCCACTTGGCAGGTGTCATTTTGTAGGGCGCGTTTGGGCCTCCGATGGCAGCCAGGTTTGGAGGAGGGGGCAGCTTTGGTCTGGGAGAAATCCTCGTCCTTCTGGAATTTTTGGAGGCAAAAGCCCTGCATGGGCCGCCGGCAAGTTAACTCCGAAAGGAGGCACTTCCACCCAAGAAGCCAAACTCAAGAGCCCACTTGGCAGATGTCATTTTGTAGGGCGCGTTTGGGCCTCCGATGGCAGCCAGGTTTGGAGGAGGGGGCAGCTTTGGTCTGGGAGAAATCCTCGTCCTTATGGAATTTTTGTCGGCAAAAGCCCTGCATGGGCCGCAGGCAAGTTGACTCCGAAAGGAGGCACTTTTCCCCAGGAAGCCAAACTCAAGAACCCTCAATGCAGGTGTCATTTTGTGGGGCGCGTTTGGGCCTCCGATGGCAGCCAGGTTTGGAGGAGGGGGCAGCTTTGGTCTGGGAGAAATCCTCGTCCTTCTGGAATTTTTGTAGGCAAAAGCCCTGCATGGGCCGCAGGCAAGTTGACTCCGAAAGGAGGCACTTTTCCCCAGGAAGCCAAACTCAAGAACCCTCAATGCAGGTGTCATTTTGTGGGGCGCGTTTGGGCCTCTGATGGCAGCCAGGTTTGGAGGAGGGGGCAGCTTTGGTCTGGGAGAAATCCTCGTCCTTATGGAATTTTTGTAGTCTAAAGCCCAGCACGGGCCGCAGGCTAGTTAGGCAAGTTGGCTTTGAAAGGAGGCACTTTCCCCCAAGAAGCCAAACTCAAGAGCCCACTTGGCAGATGTCATTTTGTAGGGCGTGTTTGGGCCTCCGATGGCAGCCAGGTTTGGAGGAGGGGGCAGCTTTGGTCTGGGAGAAATCCTCGTCCTTCTGGAATTTTTGTAGGCAAAAGCCCAGGACGGGCCGCAGGCAAGTTGGCTTTGAAAGGAGGCACTTCCACCCAAGAAGCCAAACTCAAGAGCCCACTTGGCAGATGTCATTTTGTAGGGCGCGTTTGGGCCTCCGATGGCAGCCAGGTTTGGAGGAGGGGGCAGCTTTGTTCTGGGAGAAATCCTCGTCCTTATGGAATTTTTGTCGGCAAAAGCCCTGCATGTGCCGCCGGCAAGTTAACTCCGAAAGGAGGCACTTTTCCCCAAGAAGCCAAACTCAAGAGCCCACTTGGCAGATGTCATTTTGTAGGGCGCGTTTGGGCCTCCGATGGCAGCCAGGTTTGGAGGAGGGGGCAGCTTTGGTCTGGGAGAAATCCTCGTCCTTATGGAATTTTTGTAGTCTAAAGCCCAGCACGGGCCGCAGGCTAGTTAGGCAAGTTGGCTTTGAAAGGAGGCACTTTCCCCCAAGAAGCCAAACTCAAGAGCCCACTTGGCAGATGTCATTTTGTAGGGCGTGTTTGGGCCTCCGATGGCAGCCAGGTTTGGAGGAGGGGGCAGCTTTGGTCTGGGAGAAATCCTCGTCCTTCTGGAATTTTTGTAGGCAAAAGCCCAGCACGGGCCGCAGGCAAGTTGGCTTTGAAAGGAGGCACTTCCACCCAAGAAGCCAAACTCAAGAGCCCACTTGGCAGATGTCATTTTGTAGGGCGCGTTTGGGCCTCCGATGGCAGCCAGGTTTGGAGGAGGGGGCAGCTTTGGTCTGGGAGAAATCCTCGTCCTTATGGAATTTTTGTAGGCAAAAGCCCTGCATGTGCCGCCGGCAAGTTAACTCCGAAAGGAGGCACTTTTCCCCAAGAAGCCAAACTCAAGAGCCCACTTGGCAGATGTCATTTTGTAGGGCGCGTTTGGGCCTCCGATGGCAGCCAGGTTTGGAGGAGGGGGCAGCTTTGGTCTGGGAGAAATCCTCGTCCTTATGGAATTTTTGGAGGCAAAAGCCCAGGACGGGCCGCAGGCAAGTTGGCTTTGAAAGGAGGCACTTCCACCCAAGAAGCCAAACTCAAGAGCCCACTTGGCAGATGTCATTTTGTAGGGCGCGTTTGGGCCTCCGATGGCAGCCAGGTTTGGAGGAGGGGGCAGCTTTGGTCTGGGAGAAATCCTCGTCCTTATGGAATTTTTGTAGGCAAAAGCCCTGCATGGGCCGCCGGCAAGTTGACTCCGAAAGGAGGCACTTTTCCCCAAGAAGCCAAACTCAAGAGCCCACTTGGCAGATGTCATTTTGTAGGGCGCGTTTGGGCCTCCGATGGCAGCCAGGTTTGGAGGAGGGGGCAGCTTTGGTCTGGGAGAAATCCTCGTCCTTATGGAATTTTTGTAGGCAAAAGCCCGGGACCGGCCACAGGCAAGTTAGGCAAGTTGGCTTTGAAAGGAGGCACTTTTCCCCAAGAAGCCAAACTCAAGAACCCACAATGCAGATGTCATTTTGTGGGGCGCGTTTGGGCCTCTGATGGCAGCCAGGTTTGGAGGAGGGGGCAGCTTTGGTCTGGGAGAAATCCTCGTCCTTCTGGAATTTTTGGAGGCAAAAGCCCAGGACGGGCCGCAGGCAAGTTAGGCATTTTGGCTCCGAAAGGAGGCACTTTTCCCCAAGAACCCAAACTCAAGAGCCCACTTGGCAGGTGTCATTTTGTAGGGCGCGTTTGGGCCTCCGATGGCAGCCAGGTTTGGAGGAGGGGGCAGCTTTGTTCTGGGAGAAATCCTCGTCCTTATGGAATTTTTGTAGGCACAAGCCCAGGACGGGCCGCAGGCAAGTTGGCTTTGAAAGGAGGCACTTTCCCCCAAGAAGCCAAACTCAAGAGCCCACTTGGCAGATGTCATTTTGTAGAGCGCGTTTGGGCCTCCGATGGCAGCCAGGTTTGGAGGAGGGGGCAGCTTTGTTCTGGGAGAAATCCTCGTCCTTATGGAATTTTTGTCGGCAAAAGCCCTGCATGTGCCGCCGGCAAGTTAACTCCGAAAGGAGGCACTTTTCCCCAAGAAGCCAAACTCAAGAGCCCACTTGGCAGATGTCATTTTGTAGGGCGCGTTTGGGCCTCCGATGGCAGCCAGGTTTGGAGGAGGGGGCAGCTTTGGTCTGGGAGAAATCCTCGTCCTTCTGGAATTTTTGTAGGCAAAAGCCCTGCATGGGCCGCCGGCAAGTTGGCTTTGAAAGGAGGCACTTCCACCCAAGAAGCCAAACTCAAGAGCCCACTTGGCAGATGTCATTTTGTAGGGCGCGTTTGGGCCTCTGATGGCAGTCAGGTTTGGAGGAGGGGGCAGCTTTGGTCTGGGAGAAATCCTCGTCCTTATGGAATTTTTGTAGGCAAAAGCCCTGCATGGGCCGCCGGCAAGTTGACTCCGAAAGGAGGCACTTTTCCCCAAGAAGCCAAACTCAAGAGCCCACTTGGCAGATGTCATTTTGTAGGGCGCGTTTGGGCCTCCGATGGCAGCCAGGTTTGGAGGAGGGGGCAGCTTTGGTCTGGGAGAAATCCTCGTCCTTATGGAATTTTTGTAGGCAAAAGCCCAGGACGGGCCACAGGCAAGTTAGGCAAGTTGGCTTTGAAAGGAGGCACTTTTCCCCAAGAAGCCAAACTCAAGAGCCCACAATGCAGATGTCCTTTTGTAGGGCGCGTTTGGGCCTCCGATGGCAGCCAGGTTTGGAGGAGGGGGCAGCTTTGGTCTGGGAGAAATCCTCGTCCTTCTGGAATTTTTGGAGGCAAAAGCCCAGCACGGGCCGCAGGCAAGTTAGGCATTTTGGCTCCGAAAGGAGGCACTTTTCCCCAAGAACCCAAACTCAAGAGCCCACTTGGCAGATGTCATTTTGTAGGGCGCGTTTGGGCCTCCGATGGCAGCCAGGTTTGGAGGAGGGGGCAGCTTTGGTCTGGGAGAAATCCTCGTCCTTATGGAATTTTTGTAGGCAAAAGCCCTGCATGGGCCGCAGGCAAGTTGGCTTTGAAAGGAGGCACTTCCACCCAAGAAGCCAAACTCAAGAGCCCACTTGGCAGATGTCATTTTGTAGGGCACGTTTGGGCCTCCGATGGCAGCCAGGTTTGGAGGAGGGGGCAGCTTTGGTCTGGGAGAAATCCTCGTCCTTCTGGAATTTTTGTAGGCAAAAGCCCTGCATGGGCCGCAGGCAAGTTGACTCCGAAAGGAGGCACTTTTCCCCAGGAAGCCAAACTCAAGAACCCTCAATGCAGGTGTCATTTTGTGGGGCGCGTTTGGGCCTCCGATGGCAGCCAGGTTTGGAGGAGGGGGCAGCTTTGGTCTGGGAGAAATCCTCGTCCTTATGGAATTTTTGTAGTCTAAAGCTCAGCACGGGCCGCAGGCTAGTTAGGCAAGTTGGCTTTGAAAGGAGGCACTTTCCCCCAAGAAGCCAAACTCAAGAGCCCACTTGGCAGATGTCATTTTGTAGGGCGTGTTTGGGCCTCCGATGGCAGCCAGGTTTGGAGGAGGGGGCAGCTTTGGTCTGGGAGAAATCCTCGTCCTTCTGGAATTTTTGTAGGCAAAAGCCCAGCACGGGCCGCAGGCAAGTTGGCTTTGAAAGGAGGCACTTCCACCCAAGAAGCCAAACTCAAGAGCCCACTTGGCAGATGTCATTTTGTAGGGCGCGTTTGGGCCTCCGATGGCAGCCAGGTTTGGAGGAGGGGGCAGCTTTGGTCTGGGAGAAATCCTCGTCCTTATGGAATTTTTGTAGGCAAAAGCCCTGCATGTGCCGCCGGCAAGTTAACTCCGAAAGGAGGCACTTTTCCCCAAGAAGCCAAACTCAAGAGCCCACTTGGCAGATGTCATTTTGTAGGGCGCGTTTGGGCCTCCGATGGCAGCCAGGTTTGGAGGAGGGGGCAGCTTTGGTCTGGGAGAAATCTTCGTCCTTCTGGAATTTTTGGAGGCAAAAGCCCAGGACGGGCCGCAGGCAAGTTGGCTTTGAAAGGAGGCACTTCCACCCAAGAAGCCAAACTCAAGAGCCCACTTGGCAGATGTCATTTTGTAGGGCGCGTTTGAGCCTCCGATGGCAGCCAGGTTTGGAGGAGGGGGCAGCTTTGGTCTGGGAGAAATCCTCGTCCTTATGGAATTTTTGTAGGCAAAAGCCCTGCATGGGCCGCCGGCAAGTTGACTCCGAAAGGAGGCACTTTTCCCCAAGAAGCCAAACTCAAGAGCCCACTTGGCAGATGTCATTTTGTAGGGCGCGTTTGGGCCTCCGATGGCAGCCAGGTTTGGAGGAGGGGGCAGCTTTGGTCTGGGAGAAATCCTCGTCCTTATGGAATTTTTGTAGGCAAAAGCCCGGGACCGGCCACAGGCAAGTTAGGCAAGTTGGCTTTGAAAGGAGGCACTTTTCCCCAAGAAGCCAAACTCAAGAACCCACAATGCAGATGTCATTTTGTGGGGCGCGTTTGGGCCTCTGATGGCAGCCAGGTTTGGAGGAGGGGGCAGCTTTGGTCTGGGAGAAATCCTCGTCCTTCTGGAATTTTTGGAGGCAAAAGCCCAGGACGGGCCGCAGGCAAGTTAGGCATTTTGGCTCCGAAAGGAGGCACTTTTCCCCAAGAACCCAAACTCAAGAGCCCACTTGGCAGGTGTCATTTTGTAGGGCGCGTTTGGGCCTCCGATGGCAGCCAGGTTTGGAGGAGGGGGCAGCTTTGTTCTGGGAGAAATCCTCGTCCTTATGGAATTTTTGTAGGCACAAGCCCAGGACGGGCCGCAGGCAAGTTGGCTTTGAAAGGAGGCACTTTCCCCCAAGAAGCCAAACTCAAGAGCCCACTTGGCAGGTGTCATTTTGTAGGGCGCGTTTGGGCCTCCGATGGCAGCCAGGTTTGGAGGAGGGGGCAGCTTTGGTCTGGGAGAAATCCTCGTCCTTATGGAATTTTTGTCGGCAAAAGCCCTGCATGGGCCGCAGGCAAGTTGACTCCGAAAGGAGGCACTTTTCCCCAGGAAGCCAAACTCAAGAGCCCACTTGGCAGATGTCCGTTTGTAGGGCGCGTTTGGGCCTCCGATGGCAGCCAGGTTTGGAGGAGGGGGCAGCTTTGTTCTGGGAGAAATCCTCGTCCTTCTGGAATTTTTGTACTCAAAATCTCAGGATGGGCCGCAGGCAAGTTAGGCAAGTTGGCTCCGAAAGGAGGCACTTTTCCCCAAGAAGCCAAACTCAAGAGCCCACTTGGCAGATGTCATTTTGTAGGGCGCGTTTGGGCCTCTGATGGCAGCCAGGTTTGGAGGAGGGGGCAGCTTTGGTCTGGGAGAAATCCTCGTCCTTATGGAATTTTTGTAGTCTAAAGCCCAGCACGGGCCGCAGGCTAGTTAGGCAAGTTGGCTTTGAAAGGAGGCACTTTTCCACAAGAAGCCAAACTCAAGAGCCCACTTGGCAGATGTCATTTTGTAGGGCGCGTTTGGGCCTCCGATGGCAGCCAGGTTTGGAGCAGGGGGCAGCTTTGTTCTGGGAGAAATCCTCGTCCTTATGGAATTTTTGTAGGCACAAGCCCAGGACGGGCCGCAGGCAAGTTGGCTTTGAAAGGAGGCACTTTCCCCCAAGAAGCCAAACTCAAGAGCCCACTTGGCAGGTGTCATTTTGTAGGGCGCGTTTGGGCCTCCGATGGCAGCCAGGTTTGGAGGAGGGGGCAGCTTTGGTCTGGGAGAAATCCTCGTCCTTATGGAATTTTTGTCGGCAAAAGCCCTGCATGGGCCGCAGGCAAGTTGACTCCGAAAGGAGGCACTTTTCCCCAGGAAGCCAAACTCAAGAGCCCACTTGGCAGATGTCCGTTTGTAGGGCGCGTTTGGGCCTCCGATGGCAGCCAGGTTTGGAGGAGGGGGCAGCTTTGTTCTGGGAGAAATCCTCGTCCTTCTGGAATTTTTGTACGCAAAAGCCCAGGACGGGCCGCAGGCAAGTTGGCTTTGAAAGGAGGCACTTCCACCCAAGAAGCCAAACTCAAGAGCCCACTTGGCAGATGTCATTTTGTAGAGCGCGTTTGGGCCTCCGATGGCAGCCAGGTTTGGAGGAGGGGGCAGCTTTGTTCTGGGAGAAATCCTCGTCCTTATGGAATTTTTGTAGTCTAAAGCCCAGCACGGGCCGCAGGCTAGTTAGGCAAGTTGGCTTTGAAAGGAGGCACTTCCACCCAAGAAGCCAAACTCAAGAGCCCACTTGGCAGATGTCATTTTGTAGAGCGCGTTTGGGCCTCCGATGGCAGCCAGGTTTGGAGGAGGGGGCAGCTTTGGTCTGGGAGAAATCCTCGTCCTTATGGAATTTTTGTAGGCAAAAGCCCTGCATGGGCCGCCGGCAAGTTAACTCCGAAAGGAGGCACTTTTCCCCAAGAAGCCAAACTCAAGAGCCCACTTGGCAGATGTCATTTTGTAGGGCGCGTTTGGGCCTCCGATGGCAGCCAGGTTTGGAGGAGGGGGCAGCTTTGGTCTGGGAGAAATCCTCGTCCTTATGGAATTTTTGTAGGCAAAAGCCCAGGACGGGCCGCAGGCAAGTTGGCTTTGAAAGGAGGCACTTCCACCCAAGAAGCCAAACTCAAGAGCCCACTTGGCAGGTGTCATTTTGTAGGGCGCGTTTGGGCCTCCGATGGCAGCCAGGTTTGGAGGAGGGGGCAGCTTTGGTCTGGGAGAAATCCTCGTCCTTCTGGAATTTTTGTAGGCAAAAGCCCTGCATGGGCCGCCGGCAAGTTAACTCCGAAAGGAGGCACTTTTCCCCAAGAAGCCAAACTCAAGAGCCCACTTGGCAGGTGTCATTTTGTAGGGCGCGTTTGGGCCTCCGATGGCAGCCAGGTTTGGAGGAGGGGGCAGCTTTGTTCTGGGAGAAATCCTCGTCCTTATGGAATTTTTGTAGGCACAAGCCCAGGACGGGCCGCAGGCAAGTTGGCTTTGAAAGGAGGCACTTTCCCCCAAGAAGCCAAACTCAAGAGCCCACTTGGCAGGTGTCATTTTGTAGGGCGCGTTTGGGCCTCCGATGGCAGCCAGGTTTGGAGGAGGGGGCAGCTTTGGTCTGGGAGAAATCCTCGTCCTTATGGAATTTTTGTCGGCAAAAGCCCTGCATGGGCCGCAGGCAAGTTGACTCCGAAAGGAGGCACTTTTCCCCAGGAAGCCAAACTCAAGAGCCCACTTGGCAGATGTCCGTTTGTAGGGCGCGTTTGGGCCTCCGATGGCAGCCAGGTTTGGAGGAGGGGGCAGCTTTGTTCTGGGAGAAATCCTCGTCCTTCTGGAATTTTTGTACTCAAAATCTCAGGATGGGCCGCAGGCAAGTTAGGCAAGTTGGCTCCGAAAGGAGGCACTTTTCCCCAAGAAGCCAAACTCAAGAGCCCACTTGGCAGATGTCATTTTGTAGGGCGCGTTTGGGCCTCTGATGGCAGCCAGGTTTGGAGGAGGGGGCAGCTTTGGTCTGGGAGAAATCCTCGTCCTTATGGAATTTTTGTAGTCTAAAGCCCAGCACGGGCCGCAGGCTAGTTAGGCAAGTTGGCTTTGAAAGGAGGCACTTTTCCACAAGAAGCCAAACTCAAGAGCCCACTTGGCAGATGTCATTTTGTAGGGCGCGTTTGGGCCTCCGATGGCAGCCAGGTTTGGAGCAGGGGGCAGCTTTGTTCTGGGAGAAATCCTCGTCCTTATGGAATTTTTGTAGGCACAAGCCCAGGACGGGCCGCAGGCAAGTTGGCTTTGAAAGGAGGCACTTTCCCCCAAGAAGCCAAACTCAAGAGCCCACTTGGCAGGTGTCATTTTGTAGGGCGCGTTTGGGCCTCCGATGGCAGCCAGGTTTGGAGGAGGGGGCAGCTTTGGTCTGGGAGAAATCCTCGTCCTTATGGAATTTTTGTCGGCAAAAGCCCTGCATGGGCCGCAGGCAAGTTGACTCCGAAAGGAGGCACTTTTCCCCAGGAAGCCAAACTCAAGAGCCCACTTGGCAGATGTCCGTTTGTAGGGCGCGTTTGGGCCTCCGATGGCAGCCAGGTTTGGAGGAGGGGGCAGCTTTGTTCTGGGAGAAATCCTCGTCCTTCTGGAATTTTTGTACGCAAAAGCCCAGGACGGGCCGCAGGCAAGTTGGCTTTGAAAGGAGGCACTTCCACCCAAGAAGCCAAACTCAAGAGCCCACTTGGCAGATGTCATTTTGTAGAGCGCGTTTGGGCCTCCGATGGCAGCCAGGTTTGGAGGAGGGGGCAGCTTTGTTCTGGGAGAAATCCTCGTCCTTATGGAATTTTTGTAGTCTAAAGCCCAGCACGGGCCGCAGGCTAGTTAGGCAAGTTGGCTTTGAAAGGAGGCACTTCCACCCAAGAAGCCAAACTCAAGAGCCCACTTGGCAGATGTCATTTTGTAGAGCGCGTTTGGGCCTCCGATGGCAGCCAGGTTTGGAGGAGGGGGCAGCTTTGGTCTGGGAGAAATCCTCGTCCTTATGGAATTTTTGTAGGCAAAAGCCCTGCATGGGCCGCCGGCAAGTTAACTCCGAAAGGAGGCACTTTTCCCCAAGAAGCCAAACTCAAGAGCCCACTTGGCAGATGTCATTTTGTAGGGCGCGTTTGGGCCTCCGATGGCAGCCAGGTTTGGAGGAGGGGGCAGCTTTGGTCTGGGAGAAATCCTCGTCCTTATGGAATTTTTGTAGGCAAAAGCCCAGGACGGGCCGCAGGCAAGTTGGCTTTGAAAGGAGGCACTTCCACCCAAGAAGCCAAACTCAAGAGCCCACTTGGCAGGTGTCATTTTGTAGGGCGCGTTTGGGCCTCCGATGGCAGCCAGGTTTGGAGGAGGGGGCAGCTTTGGTCTGGGAGAAATCCTCGTCCTTATGGAATTTTTGTAGGCAAAAGCCCTGCATGGGCCGCCGGCAAGTTGACTCCGAAAGGAGGCACTTTTCCCCAAGAAGCCAAACTCAAGAACCCACAATGCAGATGTCCTTTTGTAGGGCGCGTTTGGGCCTCCGATGGCAGCCAGGTTTGGAGGAGGGGGCAGCTTTGTTCTGGGAGAAATCCTCGTCCTTCTGGAATTTTTGGAGGCAAAAGCCCAGGACGCGCCGCAGGCAAGTTAGGCATTTTGGCTCCGAAAGGAGGCACTTTTCCGCAAGAAGCCAAACTCAAGAGCCCACTTGGCAGATGTCATTTTGTAGGGCGCGTTTGGGCCTCCGATGGCAGCCAGGTTTGGAGGAGGGGGCAGCTTTGGTCTGGGAGAAATCCTCGTCCTTATGGAATTTTTGTCGGCAAAAGCCCTGCATGGGCCGCAGGCAAGTTGACTCCGAAAGGAGGCACTTTTCCCCAGGAAGCCAAACTCAAGAGCCCACTTGGCAGATGTCCGTTTGTAGGGCGCGTTTGGGCCTCCGATGGCAGCCAGGTTTGGAGGAGGGGGCAGCTTTGTTCTGGGAGAAATCCTCGTCCTTCTGGAATTTTTGTACTCAAAAGCTCAGGACGGGCCGCAGGCAAGTTAGGCAAGTTGGCTCCGAAAGGAGGCACTTTTCCCCAAGAAGCCAAACTCAAGAGCCCACTTGGCAGATGTCATTTTGTAGGGCGCGTTTGGGCCTCTGATGGCAGCCAGGTTTGGAGGAGGGGGCAGCTTTGGTCTGGGAGAAATCCTCGTCCTTATGGAATTTTTGTAGTCTAAAGCCCAGCACGGGCCGCAGGCTAGTTAGGCAAGTTGGCTTTGAAAGGAGGCACTTTTCCGCAAGAAGCCAAACTCAAGAGCCCACTTGGCAGATGTCATTTTGTAGGGCGCGTTTGGGCCTCCGATGGCAGCCAGGTTTGGAGGAGGGGGCAGCTTTGGTCTGGGAGAAATCCTCGTCCTTCTGGAATTTTTGTAGGCAAAAGCCCAGGACGGGCCGCAGGCAAGTTGGCTTTGAAAGGAGGCACTTCCACCCAAGAAGCCAAACTCAAGAGCCCACTTGGCAGATGTCATTTTGTAGGGCACGTTTGGGCCTCCGATGGCAGCCAGGTTTGGAGGAGGGGGCAGCTTTGGTCTGGGAGAAATCCTCGTCCTTCTGGAATTTTTGTAGGCAAAAGCCCTGCATGGGCCGCAGGCAAGTTGACTCCGAAAGGAGGCACTTTTCCCCAGGAAGCCAAACTCAAGAACCCTCAATGCAGGTGTCATTTTGTGGGGCGCGTTTGGGCCTCCGATGGCAGCCAGGTTTGGAGGAGGGGGCAGCTTTGGTCTGGGAGAAATCCTCGTCCTTATGGAATTTTTGTAGTCTAAAGCCCAGCACGGGCCGCAGGCTAGTTAGGCAAGTTGGCTTTGAAAGGAGGCACTTTCCCCCAAGAAGCCAAACTCAAGAGCCCACTTGGCAGATGTCATTTTGTAGGGCGCGTTTGGGCCTCCGATGGCAGCCAGGTTTGGAGGAGGGGGCAGCTTTGGTCTGGGAGAAATCCTCGTCCTTCTGGAATTTTTGTAGGCAAAAGCCCAGGACGGGCCGCAGGCAAGTTGGCTTTGAAAGGAGGCACTTCCACCCAAGAAGCCAAACTCAAGAGCCCACTTGGCAGATGTCATTTTGTAGGGCGCGTTTGGGCCTCCGATGGCAGCCAGGTTTGGAGGAGGGGGCAGCTTTGGTCTGGGAGAAATCCTCGTCCTTATGGAATTTTTGTAGGCAAAAGCCCTGCATGGGCCGCAGGCAAGTTGACTCCGAAAGGAGGCACTTTTCCCCAAGAAGCCAAACTCAAGAGCCCACTTGGCAGATGTCATTTTGTAGGGCGCGTTTGGGCCTCCGATGGCAGCCAGGTTTGGAGGAGGGGGCAGCTTTGGTCTGGGAGGAATCCTCGTCCTTCTGGAATTTTTGTAGGCAAAAGCCCAGGACGGGCCACAGGCAAGTTAGGCAAGTTGGCTTTGAAAGGAGGCACTTTTCCCCAAGAAGCCAAACTCAAGAACCCACAATGCAGATGTCCTTTTGTAGGGCGCGTTTGGGCCTCCGATGGCAGCCAGGTTTGGAGGAGGGGGCAGCTTTGGTCTGGGAGAAATCCTCGTCCTTCTGGAATTTTTGGAGGCAAAAGCCCAGGACGGGCCGCAGGCAAGTTAGGCATTTTGGCTCCGAAAGGAGGCACTTTTCCCCAAGAACCCAAACTCAAGAGCCCACTTGGCAGATGTCATTTTGTAGGGCGCGTTTGGGCCTCCGATGGCAGCCAGGTTTGGAGGAGGGGGCAGCTTTGGTCTGGGAGAAATCCTCGTCCTTATGGAATTTTTGTCGGCAAAAGGCCTGCATGGGCCGCAGGCAAGTTGGCTTTGAAAGGAGGCACTTTCCCCCAAGAAGCCAAACTCAAGAGCCCACTTGGCAGATGTCATTTTGTAGGGCACGTTTGGGCCTCCGATGGCAGCCAGGTTTGGAGGAGGGGGCAGCTTTGGTCTGGGAGAAATCCTCGTCCTTATGGAATTTTTGTAGGCAAAAGCCCTGCATGGGCCGCCGGCAAGTTAACTCCGAAAGGAGGCACTTTTCCCCAAGAAGCCAAACTCAAGAGCCCACTTGGCAGATGTCATTTTGTAGGGCGCGTTTGGGCCTCCGATGGCAGCCAGGTTTGGAGGAGGGGGCAGCTTTGGTCTGGGAGAAATCCTCGTCCTTATGGAATTTTTGTCGGCAAAAGCCCTGCATGGGCCGCAGGCAAGTTGACTCCGAAAGGAGGCACTTTTCCCCAGGAAGCCAAACTCAAGAACCCTCAATGCAGGTGTCATTTTGTGGGGCGCGTTTGGGCCTCCGATGGCAGCCAGGTTTGGAGGAGGGGGCAGCTTTGGTCTGGGAGAAATCCTCGTCCTTATGGAATTTTTGTAGTCTAAAGCCCAGCACGGGCCGCAGGCTAGTTAGGCAAGTTGGCTTTGAAAGGAGGCACTTCCACCCAAGAAGCCAAACTCAAGAGCCCACTTGGCAGATGTCATTTTGTAGGGCGCGTTTGGGCCTCCGATGGCAGCCAGGTTTGGAGGAGGGGGCAGCTTTGGTCTGGGAAAAATCCTCGTCCTTATGGAATTTTTGTAGGCAAAAGCCCTGCATGGGCCGCCGGCAAGTTAACTCCGAAAGGAGGCACTTTTCCCCAAGAAGCCAAACTCAAGAGCCCACTTGGCAGATGTCATTTTGTAGGGCGCGTTTGGGCCTCCGATGGCAGCCAGGTTTGGAGGAGGGGGCAGCTTTGGTCTGGGAGAAATCCTCGTCCTTATGGAATTTTTGTAGGCAAAAGCCCAGGACGGGCCGCAGGCAAGTTGGCTTTGAAAGGAGGCACTTCCACCCAAGAAGCCAAACTCAAGAGCCCACTTGGC
This sequence comes from Cinclus cinclus, assembly GCF_963662255.1. Classification (NCBI taxonomy): domain Eukaryota; kingdom Metazoa; phylum Chordata; class Aves; order Passeriformes; family Cinclidae; genus Cinclus; species Cinclus cinclus. The sequence continues at coordinate 127,191 of NW_026912151.1, forward strand.
AGATGTCATTTTGTAGGGCGCGTTTGGGCCTCCGATGGCAGCCAGGTTTGGAGGAGGGGGCAGCTTTGGTCTGGGAGAAATCCTCGTCCTTATGGAATTTTTGTAGGCAAAAGCCCTGCATGGGCCGCCGGCAAGTTGACTCCGAAAGGAGGCACTTTTCCCCATGAAGCCAAACTCAAGAGCCCACTTGGCAGATGTCATTTTGTAGGGCGCGTTTGGGCCTCCGATGGCAGCCAGGTTTGGAGGAGGGGGCAGCTTTGGTCTGGGAGAAATCCTCGTCCTTATGGAATTTTTGTAGGCAAAAGCCCAGGACGGGCCACAGGCAAGTTAGGCAAGTTGGCTTTGAAAGGAGGCACTTTTCCCCAAGAAGCCAAACTCAAGAACCCACAATGCAGATGTCCTTTTGTAGGGCGCGTTTGGGCCTCCGATGGCAGCCAGGTTTGGAGGAGGGGGCAGCTTTGGTCTGGGAGAAATCCTCGTCCTTCTGGAATTTTTGGAGGCAAAAGCCCAGGACGGGCCGCAGGCAAGTTAGGCATTTTGGCTCCGAAAGGAGGCACTTTTCCCCAAGAACCCAAACTCAAGAGCCCACTTGGCAGATGTCATTTTGTAGGGCGCGTTTGGGCCTCCGATGGCAGCCAGGTTTGGAGGAGGGGGCAGCTTTGTTCTGGGAGAAATCCTCGTCCTTATGGAATTTTTGTAGGCACAAGCCCAGGACGGGCCGCAGGCAAGTTGGCTTTGAAAGGAGGCACTTTCCCCAAGAAGCCAAACTCAAGAGCCCACTTGGCAGGTGTTATTTTGTAGGGCGCGTTTGGGCCTCCGGTGGCAGCCAGGTTTGGAGGAGGGGGCAGCTTTGTTCTGGGAGAAATCCTCGTCCTTCTGGAATTTTTGTACTCAAAAGCTCAGGACGGGCCGCAGGCAAGTTAGGCAAGTTGGCTCCGAAAGGAGGCACTTTTCCCCAAGAAGCCAAACTCAAGAGCCCACTTGGCAGATGTCATTTTGTAGGGCGCGTTTGGGCCTCTGATGGCAGCCAGGTTTGGAGGAGGGGGCAGCTTTGGTCTGGGAGAAATCCTCGTCCTTATGGAATTTTTGTAGTCTAAAGCCCAGCACGGGCCGCAGGCTAGTTAGGCAAGTTGGCTTTGAAAGGAGGCACTTTTCCGCAAGAAGCCAAACTCAAGAGCCCACTTGGCAGATGTCATTTTGTAGGGCGCGTTTGGGCCTCCGATGGCAGCCAGGTTTGGAGGAGGGGGCAGCTTTGGTCTGGGAGAAATCCTCGTCCTTATGGAATTTTTGTAGGCAAAAGCCCTGCATGGGCCGCAGGCAAGTTGGCTTTGAAAGGAGGCACTTCCACCCAAGAAGCCAAACTCAAGAGCCCACTTGGCAGATGTCATTTTGTAGGGCACGTTTGGGCCTCCGATGGCAGCCAGGTTTGGAGGAGGGGGCAGCTTTGGTCTGGGAGAAATCCTCGTCCTTCTGGAATTTTTGTAGGCAAAAGCCCTGCATGGGCCGCAGGCAAGTTGACTCCGAAAGGAGGCACTTTTCCCCAGGAAGCCAAACTCAAGAACCCTCAATGCAGGTGTCATTTTGTGGGGCGCGTTTGGGCCTCCGATGGCAGCCAGGTTTGGAGGAGGGGGCAGCTTTGGTCTGGGAGAAATCCTCGTCCTTATGGAATTTTTGTAGTCTAAAGCCCAGCACGGGCCGCAGGCTAGTTAGGCAAGTTGGCTTTGAAAGGAGGCACTTTCCCCCAAGAAGCCAAACTCAAGAGCCCACTTGGCAGATGTCATTTTGTAGGGCGTGTTTGGGCCTCCGATGGCAGCCAGGTTTGGAGGAGGGGGCAGCTTTGGTCTGGGAGAAATCCTCGTCCTTCTGGAATTTTTGTAGGCAAAAGCCCAGGACGGGCCGCAGGCAAGTTGGCTTTGAAAGGAGGCACTTCCACCCAAGAAGCCAAACTCAAGAGCCCACTTGGCAGATGTCATTTTGTAGGGCGCGTTTGGGCCTCCGATGGCAGCCAGGTTTGGAGGAGGGGGCAGCTTTGGTCTGGGAGAAATCCTCGTCCTTATGGAATTTTTGTAGGCAAAAGCCCTGCAAGTGCCGCCGGCAAGTTAACTCCGAAAGGAGGCACTTTTCCCCAAGAAGCCAAACTCAAGAGCCCACTTGGCAGATGTCATTTTGTAGGGCGCGTTTGGGCCTCCGATGGCAGCCAGGTTTGGAGGAGGGGGCAGCTTTGGTCTGGGAGAAATCATCGTCCTTATGGAATTTTTTTAGGCAAAAGCCCAGGACGGGCCGCAGGCAAGTTGGCTTTGAAAGGAGGCACTTCCACCCAAGAAGCCAAACTCAAGAGCCCACTTGGCAGATGTCATTTTGTAGGGCGCGTTTGGGCCTCCGATGGCAGCCAGGTTTGGAGGAGGGGGCAGCTTTGGTCTGGGAGAAATCCTCGTCCTTCTGGAATTTTTGTCGGCAAAAGCCCTGCATGGGCCGCAGGCAAGTTGACTCCGAAAGGAGGCACTTTTCCCCAGGAAGCCAAACTCAAGAGCCCACTTGGCAGATGTCCGTTTGTAGGGCGCGTTTGGGCCTCCGATGGCAGCCAGGTTTGGAGGAGGGGGCAGCTTTGTTCTGGGAGAAATCCTCGTCCTTCTGGAATTTTTGTACTCAAAAGCTCAGGACGGGCCGCAGGCAAGTTAGGCAAGTTGGCTCCGAAAGGAGGCACTTTTCCCCAAGAAGCCAAACTCAAGAGCCCACTTGGCAGATGTCATTTTGTAGGGCGCGTTTGGGCCTCTGATGGCAGCCAGGTTTGGAGGAGGGGGCAGCTTTGGTCTGGGAGAAATCCTCGTCCTTATGGAATTTTTGTAGTCTAAAGCCCAGCACGGGCCGCAGGCTAGTTAGGCAAGTTGGCTTTGAAAGGAGGCACTTTTCCGCAAGAAGCCAAACTCAAGAGCCCACTTGGCAGATGTCATTTTGTAGGGCGCGTTTGGGCCTCCGATGGCAGCCAGGTTTGGAGCAGGGGGCAGCTTTGTTCTGGGAGAAATCCTCGTCCTTATGGAATTTTTGTAGGCACAAGCCCAGGACGGGCCGCAGGCAAGTTGGCTTTGAAAGGAGGCACTTTCCCCCAAGAAGCCAAACTCAAGAGCCCACTTGGCAGGTGTCATTTTGTAGGGCGCGTTTGGGCCTCCGATGGCAGCCAGGTTTGGAGGAGGGGGCAGCTTTGGTCTGGGAGAAATCCTCGTCCTTATGGAATTTTTGTCGGCAAAAGCCCTGCATGGGCCGCAGGCAAGTTGACTCCGAAAGGAGGCACTTTTCCCCAGGAAGCCAAACTCAAGAGCCCACTTGGCAGATGTCCGTTTGTAGGGCGCGTTTGGGCCTCCGATGGCAGCCAGGTTTGGAGGAGGGGGCAGCTTTGTTCTGGGAGAAATCCTCGTCCTTATGGAATTTTTGTACTCAAAAGCTCAGGACGGGCCGCAGGCAAGTTAGGCAAGTTGGCTTTGAAAGGAGGCACTTTCCCCCAAGAAGCCAAACTCAAGAGCCCACTTGGCAGATGTCATTTTGTAGGGCGCGTTTGGGCCTCTGATGGCAGCCAGGTTTGGAGGAGGGGGCAGCTTTGGTCTGGGAGAAATCCTCGTCCTTATGGAATTTTTGTAGTCTAAAGCCCAGCACGGGCCGCAGGCTAGTTAGGCAAGTTGGCTTTGAAAGGAGGCACTTTTCCGCAAGAAGCCAAACTCAAGAGCCCACTTGGCAGATGTCATTTTGTAGGGCGCGTTTGGGCCTCCGATGGCAGCCAGGTTTGGAGGAGGGGGCAGCTTTGGTCTGGGAGAAATCCTCGTCCTTCTGGAATTTTTGTAGGCAAAAGCCCTGCATGGGCCGCAGGCAAGTTGGCTTTGAAAGGAGGCACTTCCACCCAAGAAGCCAAACTCAAGAGCCCACTTGGCAGATGTCATTTTGTAGGGCACGTTTGGGCCTCCGATGGCAGCCAGGTTTGGAGGAGGGGGCAGCTTTGGTCTGGGAGAAATCCTCGTCCTTCTGGAATTTTTGTAGGCAAAAGCCCTGCATGGGCCGCAGGCAAGTTGACTCCGAAAGGAGGCACTTTTCCCCAGGAAGCCAAACTCAAGAACCCTCAATGCAGGTGTCATTTTGTGGGGCGCGTTTGGGCCTCCGATGGCAGCCAGGTTTGGAGGAGGGGGCAGCTTTGGTCTGGGAGAAATCCTCGTCCTTATGGAATTTTTGTAGTCTAAAGCCCAGCACGGGCCGCAGGCTAGTTAGGCAAGTTGGCTTTGAAAGGAGGCACTTTCCCCCAAGAAGCCAAACTCAAGAGCCCACTTGGCAGATGTCATTTTGTAGGGCGCGTTTGGGCCTCCGATGGCAGCCAGGTTTGGAGGAGGGGGCAGCTTTGGTCTGGGAGAAATCCTCGTCCTTATGGAATTTTTGTAGGCAAAAGCCCAGGACGGGCCGCAGGCAAGTTGGCTTTGAAAGGAGGCACTTCCACCCAAGAAGCCAAACTCAAGAGCCCACTTGGCAGGTGTCATTTTGTAGGGCGCGTTTGGGCCTCTGATGGCAGCCAGGTTTGGAGGAGGGGGCAGCTTTGGTCTGGGAGAAATCCTCGTCCTTATGGAATTTTTGTAGGCAAAAGCCCTGCATGGGCCGCCGGCAAGTTAACTCCGAAAGGAGGCACTTTTCCCCAAGAAGCCAAACTCAAGAGCCCACTTGGCAGATGTCATTTTGTAGGGCGCGTTTGGGCCTCCGATGGCAGCCAGGTTTGGAGGAGGGGGCAGCTTTGGTCTGGGAGAAATCCTCGTCCTTATGGAATTTTTGTCGGCAAAAGCCCTGCATGGGCCGCAGGCAAGTTGACTCCGAAAGGAGGCACTTTTCCCCAGGAAGCCAAACTCAAGAGCCCACTTGGCAGATGTCCCTTTGTAGGGCGCGTTTGGGCCTCCGATGGCAGCCAGGTTTGGAGGAGGGGGCAGCTTTGTTCTGGGAGAAATCCTCGTCCTTCTGGAATTTTTGTACTCAAAAGCTCAGGACGGGCCGCAGGCAAGTTAGGCAAGTTGGCTCCGAAAGGAGGCACTTTTCCCCAGGAAGCCAAACTCAAGAGCCCACTTGGCAGATGTCATTTTGTAGGGCGCGTTTGGGCCTCCGATGGCAGCCAGGTTTGGAGGAGGGGGCAGCTTTGGTCTGGGAGAAATCCTCGTCCTTATGGAATTTTTGTAGTCTAAAGCCCAGCACGGGCCACAGGCTAGTTAGGCAAGTTGGCTTTGAAAGGAGGCACTTTTCCGCAAGAAGCCAAACTCAAGAGCCCACTTGGCAGATGTCATTTTGTGGGGCGCGTTTGGGCCTCCGATGGCAGCCAGGTTTGGAGGAGGGGGCAGCTTTGGTCTGGGAGAAATCCTCGTCCTTATGGAATTTTTGTATGCAAAAGCCCTGCATGGGCCGCAGGCAAGTTGGCTTTGAAAGGAGGCACTTCCACCCAAGAAGCCAAACTCAAGAGCCCACTTGGCAGATGTCATTTTGTAGGGCACGTTTGGGCCTCCGATGGCAGCCAGGTTTGGAGGAGGGGGCAGCTTTGGTCTGGGAGAAATCCTCGTCCTTCTGGAATTTTTGTAGGCAAAAGCCCTGCATGGGCCGCAGGCAACTTGACTCCGAAAGGAGGCACTTTTCCCCAGGAAGCCAAACTCAAGAACCCTCAATGCAGGTGTCATTTTGTAGGGCGCGTTTGGGCCTCCGATGGCAGCCAGGTTTGGAGGAGGGGGCAGCTTTGTTCTGGGAGAAATCCTCGTCCTTATGGAATTTTTGTAGTCTAAAGCCCAGCACGGGCCGCAGGCTAGTTAGGCAAGTTGGCTTTGAAAGGAGGCACTTTCCCCCAAGAAGCCAAACTCAAGAGCCCACTTGGCAGGTGTCATTTTGTAGGGCGCGTTTGGGCCTCCGATGGCAGCCAGGTTTGGAGGAGGGGGCAGCTTTGGTCTGGGAGAAATCCTCGTCCTTATGGAATTTTTGTCGGCAAAAGCCCTGCATGGGCCGCAGGCAAGTTGACTCCGAAAGGAGGCACTTTTCCCCAGGAAGCCAAACTCAAGAGCCCACTTGGCAGATGTCCGTTTGTAGGGCGCGTTTGGGCCTCCGATGGCAGCCAGGTTTGGAGGAGGGGGCAGCTTTGTTCTTGGAGAAATCCTCGTCCTTCTGGAATTTTTGTACTCAAAAGCTCAGGACGGGCCGCAGGCAAGTTAAGCAAGTTGGCTCCGAAAGGAGGCACTTTTCCCCAAGAAGCCAAACTCAAGAGCCCACTTGGCAGATGTCATTTTGTAGGGCGCGTTTGGGCCTCTGATGGCAGCCAGGTTTGGAGGAGGGGGCAGCTTTGGTCTGGGAGAAATCCTCGTCCTTATGGAATTTTTGTAGTCTAAAGCCCAGCACGGGCCGCAGGCTAGTTAGGCAAGTTGGCTTTGAAAGGAGGCACTTTTCCGCAAGAAGCCAAACTCAAGAGCCCACTTGGCAGATGTCATTTTGTAGGGCGCGTTTGGGCCTCCGATGGCAGCCAGGTTTGGAGGAGGGGGCAGCTTTGGTCTGGGAGAAATCCTCGTCCTTCTGGAATTTTTGTAGGCAAAAGCCCTGCATGGGCCGCAGGCAAGTTGGCTTTGAAAGGAGGCACTTCCACCCAAGAAGCCAAACTCAAGAGCCCACTTGGCAGATGTCATTTTGTAGGGCACGTTTGGGCCTCCGATGGCAGCCAGGTTTGGAGGAGGGGGCAGCTTTGGTCTGGGAAAAATCCTCGTCCTTCTGGAATTTTTGTAGGCAAAAGCCCTGCATGGGCCGCAGGCAAGTTGACTCCGAAAGGAGGCACTTTTCCCCAGGAAGCCAAACTCAAGAACCCTCAATGCAGGTGTCATTTTGTGGGGCGCGTTTGGGCCTCCGATGGCAGCCAGGTTTGGAGGAGGGGGCAGCTTTGGTCTGGGAGAAATCCTCGTCCTTATGGAATTTTTGTAGTCTAAAGCCCAGCACGGGCCGCAGGCTAGTTAGGCAAGTTGGCTTTGAAAGGAGGCACTTTCCCCCAAGAAGCCAAACTCAAGAGCCCACTTGGCAGATGTCATTTTGTAGGGCGCGTTTGGGCCTCCGATGGCAGCCAGGTTTGGAGGAGGGGGCAGCTTTGGTCTGGGAGAAATCCTCGTCCTTATGGAATTTTTGTAGGCAAAAGCCCAGGACGGGCCGCAGGCAAGTTGGCTTTGAAAGGAGGCACTTCCACCCAAGAAGCCAAACTCAAGAGCCCACTTGGCAGATGTCATTTTGTAGGGCGCGTTTGGGCCTCCGATGGCAGCCAGGTTTGGAGGAGGGGGCAGCTTTGGTCTGGGAGAAATCCTCGTCCTTATGGAATTTTTGTAGGCAAAAGCCCTGCATGTGCCGCCGGCAAGTTAACTCCGAAAGGAGGCACTTTTCCCCAAGAAGCCAAACTCAAGAGCCCACTTGGCAGATGTCATTTTGTAGGGCGCGTTTGGGCCTCCGATGGCAGCCAGGTTTGGAGGAGGGGGCAGCTTTGGTCTGGGAGAAATCCTCGTCCTTATGGAATTTTTGTAGGCAAAAGCCCAGGACGGGCCGCAGGCAAGTTGGCTTTGAAAGGAGGCACTTTCCCCCAAGAAGCCAAACTCAAGAGCCCACTTGGCAGATGTCATTTTGTAGGGCGCGTTTGGGCCTCCGATGGCAGCCAGGTTTGGAGGAGGGGGCAGCTTTGGTCTGGGAGAAATCCTCGTCCTTATGGAATTTTTGTAGTCTAAAGCCCAGCACGGGCCGCAGGCTAGTTAGGCAAGTTGGCTTTGAAAGGAGGCACTTTCCCCCAAGAAGCCAAACTCAAGAGCCCACTTGGCAGATGTCATTTTGTAGGGCACGTTTGGGCCTCCGATGGCAGCCAGGTTTGGAGGAGGGGGCAGCTTTGGTCTGGGAGAAATCCTCGTCCTTCTGGAATTTTTGTAGGCAAAAGCCCTGCATGGGCCGCAGGCAAGTTGACTCCGAAAGGAGGCACTTTTCCCCAGGAAGCCAAACTCAAGAACCCTCAATGCAGGTGTCATTTTGTGGGGCGCGTTTGGGCCTCTGATGGCAGCCAGGTTTGGAGGAGGGGGCAGCTTTGGTCTGGGAGAAATCCTCGTCCTTATGGAATTTTTGTAGTCTAAAGCCCAGCACGGGCCGCAGGCTAGTTAGGCAAGTTGGCTTTGAAAGGAGGCACTTTCCCCCAAGAAGCCAAACTCAAGAGCCCACTTGGCAGATGTCATTTTGTAGGGCGTGTTTGGGCCTCCGATGGCAGCCAGGTTTGGAGGAGGGGGCAGCTTTGGTCTGGGAGAAATCCTCGTCCTTCTGGAATTTTTGTAGGCAAAAGCCCAGGACGGGCCGCAGGCAAGTTGGCTTTGAAAGGAGGCACTTCCACCCAAGAAGCCAAACTCAAGAGCCCACTTGGCAGATGTCATTTTGTAGAGCGCGTTTGGGCCTCCGATGGCAGCCAGGTTTGGAGGAGGGGGCAGCTTTGGTCTGGGAGAAATCCTCGTCCTTATGGAATTTTTGTAGGCAAAAGCCCTGCATGGGCCGCCGGCAAGTTAACTCCGAAAGGAGGCATTTTTCCCCAAGAAGCCAAACTCAAGAGCCCACTTGGCAGATGTCATTTTGTAGGGCGCGTTTGGGCCTCCGATGGCAGCCAGGTTTGGAGGAGGGGGCAGCTTTGGTCTGGGAGAAATCCTCGTCCTTATGGAATTTTTGTAGGCAAAAGCCCAGGACGGGCCGCAGGCAAGTTGGCTTTGAAAGGAGGCACTTCCACCCAAGAAGCCAAACTCAAGAGCCCACTTGGCAGATGTCATTTTGTAGGGCGCGTTTGGGCCTCCGATGGCAGCCAGGTTTGGAGGAGGGGGCAGCTTTGGTCTGGGAGAAATCCTCGTCCTTATGGAATTTTTGTAGGCAAAAGCCCTGCATGGGCCGCAGGCAAGTTGACTCCGAAAGGAGGCACTTTTCCCCAAGAAGCCAAACTCAAGAGCCCACTTGGCAGATGTCATTTTGTAGGGCGCGTTTGGGCCTCCGATGGCAGCCAGGTTTGGAGGAGGGGGCAGCTTTGGTCTGGGAGAAATCCTCGTCCTTATGGAATTTTTGTAGGCAAAAGCCCAGGACGGGCCACAGGCAAGTTAGGCAAGTTGGCTTTGAAAGGAGGCACTTTTCACCAAGAAGCCAAACTCAAGAACCCACAATGCAGATGTCCTTTTGTAGGGCGCGTTTGGGCCTCCGATGGCAGCCAGGTTTGGAGGAGGGGGCAGCTTTGGTCTGGGAGAAATCCTCGTCCTTCTGGAATTTTTGGAGGCAAAAGCCCAGCACGGGCCGCAGGCAAGTTAGGCATTTTGGCTCCGAAAGGAGGCACTTTTCCCCAAGAACCCAAACTCAAGAGCCCACTTGGCAGATGTCATTTTGTAGGGCGCGTTTGGGCCTCCGATGGCAGCCAGGTTTGGAGGAGGGGGCAGCTTTGTTCTGGGAGAAATCCTCGTCCTTATGGAATTTTTGTAGGCACAAGCCCAGGACGGGCCACAGGCAAGTTGGCTTTGAAAGGAGGCACTTTCCCCCAAGAAGCCAAACTCAAGAGCCCACTTGGCAGGTGTCATTTTGTAGGGCGCGTTTGGGCCTCCGATGGCAGCCAGGTTTGGAGGAGGGGGCAGCTTTGGTCTGGGAGAAATCCTCGTCCTTCTGGAATTTTTGGAGGCAAAAGCCCTGCATGGGCCGCCGGCAAGTTAACTCCGAAAGGAGGCACTTCCACCCAAGAAGCCAAACTCAAGAGCCCACTTGGCAGATGTCATTTTGTAGGGCGCGTTTGGGCCTCCGATGGCAGCCAGGTTTGGAGGAGGGGGCAGCTTTGGTCTGGGAGAAATCCTCGTCCTTATGGAATTTTTGTCGGCAAAAGCCCTGCATGGGCCGCAGGCAAGTTGACTCCGAAAGGAGGCACTTTTCCCCAGGAAGCCAAACTCAAGAACCCTCAATGCAGGTGTCATTTTGTGGGGCGCGTTTGGGCCTCCGATGGCAGCCAGGTTTGGAGGAGGGGGCAGCTTTGGTCTGGGAGAAATCCTCGTCCTTCTGGAATTTTTGTAGGCAAAAGCCCTGCATGGGCCGCAGGCAAGTTGACTCCGAAAGGAGGCACTTTTCCCCAGGAAGCCAAACTCAAGAACCCTCAATGCAGGTGTCATTTTGTGGGGCGCGTTTGGGCCTCTGATGGCAGCCAGGTTTGGAGGAGGGGGCAGCTTTGGTCTGGGAGAAATCCTCGTCCTTATGGAATTTTTGTAGTCTAAAGCCCAGCACGGGCCGCAGGCTAGTTAGGCAAGTTGGCTTTGAAAGGAGGCACTTTCCCCCAAGAAGCCAAACTCAAGAGCCCACTTGGCAGATGTCATTTTGTAGGGCGTGTTTGGGCCTCCGATGGCAGCCAGGTTTGGAGGAGGGGGCAGCTTTGGTCTGGGAGAAATCCTCGTCCTTCTGGAATTTTTGTAGGCAAAAGCCCAGGACGGGCCGCAGGCAAGTTGGCTTTGAAAGGAGGCACTTCCACCCAAGAAGCAAAACTCAAGAGCCCACTTGGCAGATGTCATTTTGTAGAGCGCGTTTGGGCCTCCGATGGCAGCCAGGTTTGGAGGAGGGGGCAGCTTTGTTCTGGGAGAAATCCTCGTCCTTATGGAATTTTTGTCGGCAAAAGCCCTGCATGTGCCGCCGGCAAGTTAACTCCGAAAGTAGGCACTTTTCCCCAAGAAGCCAAACTCAAGAGCCCACTTGGCAGATGTCATTTTGTAGGGCGCGTTTGGGCCTCCGATGGCAGCCAGGTTTGGAGGAGGGGGCAGCTTTGGTCTGGGAGAAATCCTCGTCCTTATGGAATTTTTGTAGGCACAAGCCCTGCATGGGCCGCCGGCAAGTTGGCTTTGAAAGGAGGCACTTCCACCCAAGAAGCCAAACTCAAGAGCCCACTTGGCAGATGTCATTTTGTAGGGCGCGTTTGGGCCTCTGATGGCAGTCAGGTTTGGAGGAGGGGGCAGCTTTGGTCTGGGAGAAATCCTCGTCCTTATGGAATTTTTGTAGGCAAAAGCCCTGCATGGGCCGCCGGCAAGTTGACTCCGAAAGGAGGCACTTTTCCCCAAGAAGCCAAACTCAAGAGCCCACTTGGCAGATGTCATTTTGTAGGGCGCGTTTGGGCCTCCGATGGCAGCCAGGTTTGGAGGAGGGGGCAGCTTTGGTCTGGGAGAAATCCTCGTCCTTATGGAATTTTTGTAGGCAAAAGCCCAGGACGGGCCACAGGCAAGTTAGGCAAGTTGGCTTTGAAAGGAGGCACTTTTCCCCAAGAAGCCAAACTCAAGAGCCCACAATGCAGATGTCCTTTTGTAGGGCGCGTTTGGGCCTCCGATGGCAGCCAGGTTTGGAGGAGGGGGCAGCTTTGGTCTGGGAGAAATCCTCGTCCTTCTGGAATTTTTGGAGGCAAAAGCCCAGCACGGGCCGCAGGCAAGTTAGGCATTTTGGCTCCGAAAGGAGGCACTTTTCCCCAAGAACCCAAACTCAAGAGCCCACTTGGCAGATGTCATTTTGTAGGGCGCGTTTGGGCCTCCGATGGCAGCCAGGTTTGGAGGAGGGGGCAGCTTTGGTCTGGGAGAAATCCTCGTCCTTATGGAATTTTTGTAGGCAAAAGCCCTGCATGGGCCGCCGGCAAGTTGGCTTTGAAAGGAGGCACTTCCACCCAAGAAGCCAAACTCAAGAGCCCACTTGGCAGATGTCATTTTGTAGGGCACGTTTGGGCCTCCGATGGCAGCCAGGTTTGGAGGAGGGGGCAGCTTTGGTCTGGGAGAAATCCTCGTCCTTCTGGAATTTTTGTAGGCAAAAGCCCTGCATGGGCCGCAGGCAAGTTGACTCCGAAAGGAGGCACTTTTCCCCAGGAAGCCAAACTCAAGAACCCTCAATGCAGGTGTCATTTTGTGGGGCGCGTTTGGGCCTCCGATGGCAGCCAGGTTTGGAGGAGGGGGCAGCTTTGGTCTGGGAGAAATCCTCGTCCTTATGGAATTTTTGTAGTCTAAAGCCCAGCACGGGCCGCAGGCTAGTTAGGCAAGTTGGCTTTGAAAGGAGGCACTTTCCCCCAAGAAGCCAAACTCAAGAGCCCACTTGGCAGATGTCATTTTGTAGGGCGTGTTTGGGCCTCCGATGGCAGCCAGGTTTGGAGGAGGGGGCAGCTTTGGTCTGGGAGAAATCCTCGTCCTTCTGGAATTTTTGTAGGCAAAAGCCCAGCACGGGCCGCAGGCAAGTTGGCTTTGAAAGGAGGCACTTCCACCCAAGAAGCCAAACTCAAGAGCCCACTTGGCAGATGTCATTTTGTAGGGCGCGTTTGGGCCTCCGATGGCAGCCAGGTTTGGAGGAGGGGGCAGCTTTGGTCTGGGAGAAATCCTCGTCCTTATGGAATTTTTGTAGGCAAAAGCCCTGCATGTGCCGCCGGCAAGTTAACTCCGAAAGGAGGCACTTTTCCCCAAGAAGCCAAACTCAAGAGCCCACTTGGCAGATGTCATTTTGTAGGGCGCGTTTGGGCCTCCGATGGCAGCCAGGTTTGGAGGAGGGGGCAGCTTTGGTCTGGGAGAAATCCTCGTCCTTATGGAATTTTTGGAGGCAAAAGCCCAGGACGGGCCGCAGGCAAGTTGGCTTTGAAAGGAGGCACTTCCACCCAAGAAGCCAAACTCAAGAGCCCACTTGGCAGATGTCATTTTGTAGGGCGCGTTTGGGCCTCCGATGGCAGCCAGGTTTGGAGGAGGGGGCAGCTTTGGTCTGGGAGAAATCCTCGTCCTTATGGAATTTTTGTAGGCAAAAGCCCTGCATGGGCCGCCGGCAAGTTGACTCCGAAAGGAGGCACTTTTCCCCAAGAAGCCAAACTCAAGAGCCCACTTGGCAGATGTCATTTTGTAGGGCGCGTTTGGGCCTCCGATGGCAGCCAGGTTTGGAGGAGGGGGCAGCTTTGGTCTGGGAGAAATCCTCGTCCTTATGGAATTTTTGTAGGCAAAAGCCCGGGACCGGCCACAGGCAAGTTAGGCAAGTTGGCTTTGAAAGGAGGCACTTTTCCCCAAGAAGCCAAACTCAAGAACCCACAATGCAGATGTCATTTTGTGGGGCGCGTTTGGGCCTCTGATGGCAGCCAGGTTTGGAGGAGGGGGCAGCTTTGGTCTGGGAGAAATCCTCGTCCTTCTGGAATTTTTGGAGGCAAAAGCCCAGGACGGGCCGCAGGCAAGTTAGGCATTTTGGCTCCGAAAGGAGGCACTTTTCCCCAAGAACCCAAACTCAAGAGCCCACTTGGCAGGTGTCATTTTGTAGGGCGCGTTTGGGCCTCCGATGGCAGCCAGGTTTGGAGGAGGGGGCAGCTTTGTTCTGGGAGAAATCCTCGTCCTTATGGAATTTTTGTAGGCACAAGCCCAGGACGGGCCGCAGGCAAGTTGGCTTTGAAAGGAGGCACTTTCCCCCAAGAAGCCAAACTCAAGAGCCCACTTGGCAGGTGTCATTTTGTAGGGCGCGTTTGGGCCTCCGATGGCAGCCAGGTTTGGAGGAGGGGGCAGCTTTGGTCTGGGAGAAATCCTCGTCCTTATGGAATTTTTGTCGGCAAAAGCCCTGCATGGGCCGCAGGCAAGTTGACTCCGAAAGGAGGCACTTTTCCCCAGGAAGCCAAACTCAAGAGCCCACTTGGCAGATGTCCGTTTGTAGGGCGCGTTTGGGCCTCCGATGGCAGCCAGGTTTGGAGGAGGGGGCAGCTTTGTTCTGGGAGAAATCCTCGTCCTTCTGGAATTTTTGTACTCAAAATCTCAGGATGGGCCGCAGGCAAGTTAGGCAAGTTGGCTCCGAAAGGAGGCACTTTTCCCCAAGAAGCCAAACTCAAGAGCCCACTTGGCAGATGTCATTTTGTAGGGCGCGTTTGGGCCTCTGATGGCAGCCAGGTTTGGAGGAGGGGGCAGCTTTGGTCTGGGAGAAATCCTCGTCCTTATGGAATTTTTGTAGTCTAAAGCCCAGCACGGGCCGCAGGCTAGTTAGGCAAGTTGGCTTTGAAAGGAGGCACTTTCCCCCAAGAAGCCAAACTCAAGAGCCCACTTGGCAGGTGTCATTTTGTAGGGCGCGTTTGGGCCTCCGATGGCAGCCAGGTTTGGAGGAGGGGGCAGCTTTGGTCTGGGAGAAATCCTCGTCCTTATGGAATTTTTGTCGGCAAAAGCCCTGCATGGGCCGCAGGCAAGTTGACTCCGAAAGGAGGCACTTTTCCCCAGGAAGCCAAACTCAAGAGCCCACTTGGCAGATGTCCGTTTGTAGGGCGCGTTTGGGCCTCCGATGGCAGCCAGGTTTGGAGGAGGGGGCAGCTTTGTTCTGGGAGAAATCCTCGTCCTTCTGGAATTTTTGTACTCAAAAGCTCAGGACGGGCCGCAGGCAAGTTAGGCATTTTGGCTCCGAAAGGAGGCACTTTTCCCCAAGAAGCCAAACTCAAGAGCCCACTTGGCAGATGTCATTTTGTAGGGCGCGTTTGGGCCTCTGATGGCAGCCAGGTTTGGAGGAGGGGGCAGCTTTGGTCTGGGAGAAATCCTCGTCCTTATGGAATTTTTGTAGTCTAAAGCCCAGCACGGGCCGCAGGCTAGTTAGGCAAGTTGGCTTTGAAAGGAGGCACTTTTCCGCAAGAAGCCAAACTCAAGAGCCCACTTGGCAGATGTCATTTTGTAGGGCGCGTTTGGGCCTCCGATGGCAGCCAGGTTTGGAGGAGGGGGCAGCTTTGGTCTGGGAGAAATCCTCGTCCTTCTGGAATTTTTGTAGGCAAAAGCCCTGCATGGGCCGCAGGCAAGTTGGCTTTGAAAGGAGGCACTTCCACCCAAGAAGCCAAACTCAAGAGCCCACTTGGCAGATGTCATTTTGTAGGGCACGTTTGGGCCTCCGATGGCAGCCAGGTTTGGAGGAGGGGGCAGCTTTGGTCTGGGAGAAATCCTCGTCCTTATGGAATTTTTGTAGGCAAAAGCCCTGCATGGGCCGCAGGCAAGTTGACTCCGAAAGGAGGCACTTTTCCCCAGGAATCCAAACTCAAGAACCCTCAATGCAGGTGTCATTTTGTGGGGCGCGTTTGGGCCTCCGATGGCAGCCAGGTTTGGAGGAGGGGGCAGCTTTGGTCTGGGAGAAATCCTCGTCCTTATGGAATTTTTGTAGTCTAAAGCCCAGCACGGGCCGCAGGCTAGTTAGGCAAGTTGGCTTTGAAAGGAGGCACTTTCCCCCAAGAAGCCAAACTCAAGAGCCCACTTGGCAGGTGTCATTTTGTAGGGCGCGTTTGGGCCTCCGATGGCAGCCAGGTTTGGAGGAGGGGGCAGCTTTGGTCTGGGAGAAATCCTCGTCCTTATGGAATTTTTGTAGGCAAAAGCCCAGGACGGGCCGCAGGCAAGTTGGCTTTGAAAGGAGGCACTTTTCCGCAAGAAGCCAAACTCAAGAGCCCACTTGGCAGATGTCATTTTGTAGGGCGCGTTTGGGCCTCCGATGGCAGCCAGGTTTGGAGGAGGGGGCAGCTTTGGTCTGGGAGAAATCCTCGTCCTTATGGAATTTTTGTCGGCAAAAGCCCTGCATGGGCCGCAGGTAAGTTGACTCCGAAAGGAGGCACTTTTCCGCAGGAAGCCAAACTCTAGAGCCCACTTGGCAGATGTCCCTTTGTAGGGCGCGTTTGGGCCTCCGATGGCAGCCAGGTTTGGAGGAGGGGGCAGCTTTGTTCTGGGAGAAATCCTCGTCCTTCTGGAATTTTTGTACTCAAAAGCTCAGGACGGGCCGCAGGCAAGTTAGGCAAGTTGGCTCCGAAAGGAGGCACTTTTCCCCAGGAAGCCAAACTCAAGAGCCCACTTGGCAGATGTCATTTTGTAGGGCGCGTTTGGGCCTCTGATGGCAGCCAGGTTTGGAGGAGGGGGCAGCTTTGGTCTGGGAGAAATCCTCGTCCTTATGGAATTTTTGTAGTCTAAAGCCCAGCACGGGCCGCAGGCTAGTTAGGCAAGTTGGCTTTGAAAGGAGGCACTTTTCCGCAAGAAGCCAAACTCAAGAGCCCACTTGGCAGATGTCATTTTGTAGGGCGCGTTTGGGCCTCCGATGGCAGCCAGGTTTGGAGGAGGGGGCAGCTTTGGTCTGGGAGAAATCCTCGTCCTTATGGAATTTTTGTCGGCAAAAGCCCTGCATGGGCCGCAGGCAAGTTGACTCCGAAAGGAGGCACTTTTCCCCAGGAAGCCAAATTCAAGAGCCCACTTGGCAGATGTCCGTTTGTAGGGCGCGTTTGGGCCTCCGATGGCAGCCAGGTTTGGAGGAGGGGGCAGCTTTGTTCTGGGAGAAATCCTCGTCCTTCTGGAATTTTTGTACTCAAAAGCTCAGGACGGGCCGCAGGCAAGTTAGGCAAGTTGGCTCCGAAAGGAGGCACTTTTCCCCAAGAAGCCAAACTCAAGAGCCCACTTGGCAGATGTCATTTTGTAGGGCGCGTTTGGGCCTCTGATGGCAGCCAGGTTTGGAGGAGGGGGCAGCTTTGGTCTGGGAGAAATCCTCGTCCTTATGGAATTTTTGTAGTCTAAAGCCCAGCACGGGCCGCAGGCTAGTTAGGCAAGTTGGCTTTGAAAGGAGGCACTTTTCCGCAAGAAGCCAAACTCAAGAGCCCACTTGGCAGATGTCATTTTGTAGGGCGCGTTTGGGCCTCCGATGGCAGCCAGGTTTGGAGCAGGGGGCAGCTTTGTTCTGGGAGAAATCCTCGTCCTTATGGAATTTTTGTAGGCACAAGCCCAGGACGGGCCGCAGGCAAGTTGGCTTTGAAAGGAGGCACTTTCCCCCAAGAAGCCAAACTCAAGAGCCCACTTGGCAGGTGTCATTTTGTAGGGCGCGTTTGGGCCTCCGATGGCAGCCAGGTTTGGAGGAGGGGGCAGCTTTGGTCTGGGAGAAATCCTCGTCCTTATGGAATTTTTGTCGGCAAAAGCCCTGCATGTGCCGCAGGCAAGTTGACTCCGAAAGGAGGCACTTTTCCCCAGGAAGCCAAACTCAAGAGCCCACTTGGCAGATGTCCGTTTGTAGGGCGCGTTTGGGCCTCCGATGGCAGCCAGGTTTGGAGGAGGGTGCAGCTTTGGTCTGGGAGAAATCCTCGTCCTTCTGGAATTTTTGTAGGCAAAAGCCCTGCATGGGCCGCAGGCAAGTTGGCTTTGAAAGGAGGCACTTCCACCCAAGAAGCCAAACTCAAGAGCCCACTTGGCAGATGTCATTTTGTAGGGCACGTTTGGGCCTCCGATGGCAGCCAGGTTTGGAGGAGGGGGCAGCTTTGGTCTGGGAGAAATCCTCGTCCTTATGGAATTTTTGGAGGCAAAAGCCCTGCATGGGCCGCAGGCAAGTTGACTCCGAAAGGAGGCACTTTTCCCCAGGAAGCCAAACTCAAGAACCCTCAATGCAGGTGTCATTTTGTGGGGCGCGTTTGGGCCTCCGATGGCAGCCAGGTTTGGAGGAGGGGGCAGCTTTGGTCTGGGAGAAATCCTCGTCCTTATGGAATTTTTGTAGTCTAAAGCCCAGCACGGGCCGCAGGCTAGTTAGGCAAGTTGGCTTTGAAAGGAGGCACTTTCCCCCAAGAAGCCAAACTCAAGAGCCCACTTGGCAGATGTCATTTTGTAGGGCGCGTTTGGGCCTCCGATGGCAGCCAGGTTTGGAGGAGGGGGCAGCTTTGGTCTGGGAGAAATCCTCGTCCTTATGGAATTTTTGTAGGCAAAAGCCCTGCACGGGCCGCAGGCAAGTTGGCTTTGAAAGGAGGCACTTCCACCCAAGAAGCCAAACTCAAGAGCCCACTTGGCAGATGTCATTTTGTAGGGCGCGTTTGGGCCTCCGATGGCAGCCAGGTTTGGAGGAGGGGGCAGCTTTGGTCTGGGAGAAATCCTCGTCCTTATGGAATTTTTGTAGGCAAAAGCCCTGCATGGGCCGCCGGCAAGTTAACTCCGAAAGGAGGCACTTTTCCCCAAGAAGCCAAACTCAAGAGCCCACTTGGCAGATGTCATTTTGTAGGGCGCGTTTGGGCCTCCGATGGCAGCCAGGTTTGGAGGAGGGGGCAGCTTTGGTCTGGGAGAAATCCTCGTCCTTCTGGAATTTTTGTAGGCAAAAGCCCAGGACGGGCCGCAGGCAAGTTAGGCAAGTTGGCTTGGAAAGGAGGCACTTTTCCCCAAGAAGCCAAACTCAAGAGCCCACTTGGCAGATGTCATTTTGTAGGGCGCGTTTGGGCCTCCGATGGCAGCCAGGTTTGGAGGAGGGGGCAGCTTTGGTCTGGGAGAAATCCTCGTCCTTATGGAATTTTTGTAGGCACAAGCCCAGGACGGGCCGCAGGCAAGTTGGCTTTGAAAGGAGGCACTTTCCCCCAAGAAGCCAAACTCAAGAGCCCACTTGGCAGGTGTCATTTTGTAGGGCGCGTTTGGGCCTCCGATGGCAGCCAGGTTTGGAGGAGGGGGCAGCTTTGGTCTGGGAGAAATCCTCGTCCTTATGGAATTTTTGTCGGCAAAAGCCCTGCATGGGCCGCAGGCAATTTGACTCCGAAAGGAGGCACTTTTCCCCAGGAAGCCAAACTCAAGAGCCCACTTGGCAGATGTCCGTTTGTAGGGCGCGTTTGGGCCTCCGATGGCAGCCAGGTTTGGAGGAGGGGGCAGCTTTGTTCTGGGAGAAATCCTCGTCCTTCTGGAATTTTTGTACTCAAAAGCTCAGGACGGGCCGCAGGCAAGTTAGGCAAGTTGGCTCCGAAAGGAGGCACTTTTCCCCAAGAAGCCAAACTCAAGAGCCCACTTGGCAGATGTCATTTTGTAGGGCGCGTTTGGGCCTCTGATGGCAGCCAGGTTTGGAGGAGGGGGCAGCTTTGGTCTGGGAGAAATCCTCGTCCTTATGGAATTTTTGTAGTCTAAAGCCCAGCACGGGCCGCAGGCTAGTTAGGCAAGTTGGCTATGAAAGGAGGCACTTTTCCGCAAGAAGCCAAACTCAAGAGCCCACTTGGCAGGTGTCATTTTGTAGGGCGCGTTTGGGCCTCCGATGGCAGCCAGGTTTGGAGGAGGGGGCAGCTTTGGTCTGGGAGAAATCCTCGTCCTTATGGAATTTTTGTAGGCAAAAGCCCAGGACGGGCGGCAGGCAAGTTGGCTTTGAAAGGAGGCACTTCCACCCAAGAAGCCAAACTCAAGAGCCCACTTGGCAGGTGTAATTTTGTAGGGCACGTTTGGGCCTCCAATGGCAGCCAGGTTTGGAGGAGGGGGCAGCTTTGGTCTGGGAGAAATCCTCGTCCTTCTGGAATTTTTGTAGCAAAAGCCCTGCATGGGCCACAGGCAAGTTGACTCCGAAAGGAGGCACTTTTCCCCAGGAAGCCAAACTCAAGAACCCTCAATGCAGGTGTCATTTTGTGGGGCGCGTTTGGGCCTCCGATGGCAGCCAGGTTTGGAGGAGGGGGCAGCTTTGGTCTGGGAGAAATCCTCGTCCTTATGGAATTTTTGGAGGCAAAAGCCCAGGACGGGCCGCAGGCAAGTTAGGCAAGTTGGCTTTGAAAGGAGGCACTTTCCCCCAAGAAGCCAAACTCAAGAGCCCACTTGGCAGATGTCATTTTGTAGGGCGCGTTTGGGCCTCCGATGGCAGCCAGGTTTGGAGGAGGGGGCAGCTTTGGTCTGGGAGAAATCCTCGTCCTTATGGAATTTTTGTAGCAAAAGCCCAGGACGGGCCGCAGGCAAGTTGGCTTTGAAAGGAGGCACTTCCACCCAAGAAGCCAAACTCAAGAGCCCACTTGGCAGGTGTCATTTTGTAGGGCACGTTTGGGCCTCCGATGGCAGCCAGGTTTGGAGGAGGGGGCAGCTTTGGTCTGGGAGAAATCCTCGTCCTTCTGGAATTTTTGGAGGCAAAAGCCCTGCATGGGCCGCAGGCAAGTTGACTCCGAAAGGAGGCACTTTTCCCCAGGAAGCCAAACTCAAGAACCCTCAATGCAGGTGTCATTTTGTGGGGCGCGTTTGGGCCTCCGATGGCAGCCAGGTTTGGAGGAGGGGGCAGCTTTGGTCTGGGAGAAATCCTCGTCCTTATGGAATTTTTGTAGTCTAAAGCCCAGCACGGGCCGCAGGCTAGTTAGGCAAGTTGGCTTTGAAAGGAGGCACTTTCCCCCAAGAAGCCAAACTCAAGAGCCCACTTGGCAGATGTCATTTTGTAGGGCGTGTTTGGGCCTCCGATGGCAGCCAGGTTTGGAGGAGGGGGCAGCTTTGGTCTGGGAGAAATCCTCGTCCTTATGGAATTTTTGTAGGCAAAAGCCCTGCATGGGCCGCCGGCAAGTTAACTCCGAAAGGAGGCACTTTTCCCCAAGAAGCCAAACTCAAGAGCCCACTTGGCATATGTCATTTTGTAGGGCGCGTTTGGGCCTCCGATGGCAGCCAGGTTTGGAGGAGGGGGCAGCTTTGGTCTGGGAGAAATCCTCGTCCATATGGAATTTTTGTAGGCAAAAGCCCAGGACGGGCCGCAGGCAAGTTAGGCAAGTTGGCTTGGAAAGGAGGCACTTTTCCCCAAGAAGCCAAACTCAAGAACCCACAATGCAGATGTCCTTTTGTAGGGCGCGTTTGGGCCTCCGATGGCAGCCAGGTTTGGAGGAGGGGGCAGCTTTGGTCTGGGAGAAATCCTCGTCCTTATGGAATTTTTGTAGGCACAAGCCCAGGACGGGCCGCAGGCAAGTTGGCTTTGAAAGGAGGCACTTTCCCCCAAGAAGCCAAACTCAAGAGCCCACTTGGCAGGTGTCATTTTGTAGGGCGCGTTTGGGCCTCCGATGGCAGTCAGGTTTGGAGGAGGGGGCAGCTTTGGTCTGGGAGAAATCCTCGTCCTTATGGAATTTTTGTCGGCAAAAGCCCTGCATGGGCCGCAGGCAAGTTGACTCCGAAAGGAGGCACTTTTCCCCAGGAAGCCAAACTCAAGAGCCCACTTGGCAGATGTCCGTTTGTAGGGCGCGTTTGGGCCTCCGATGGCAGCCAGGTTTGGAGGAGGGGGCAGCTTTGTTCTGGGAGAAATCCTCGTCCTTCTGGAATTTTTGTACTCAAAAGCTCAGGACGGGCCGCAGGCAAGTTAGGCAAGTTGGCTCCGAAAGGAGGCACTTTTCCCCAAGAAGCCAAACTCAAGAGCCCACTTGGCAGATGTCATTTTGTAGGGCGCGTTTGGGCCTCTGATGGCAGCCAGGTTTGGAGGAGGGGGCAGCTTTGGTCTGGGAGAAATCCTCGTCCTTATGGAATTTTTGTAGTCTAAAGCCCAGCACGGGCCGCAGGCTAGTTAGGCAAGTTGGCTATGAAAGGAGGCACTTTTCCGCAAGAAGCCAAACTCAAGAGCCCACTTGGCAGGTGTCATTTTGTAGGGCGCGTTTGGGCCTCCGATGGCAGCCAGGTTTGGAGGAGGGGGCAGCTTTGGTCTGGGAGAAATCCTCGTCCTTATGGAATTTTTGTAGGCAAAAGCCCAGGACGGGCGGCAGGCAAGTTGGCTTTGAAAGGAGGCACTTCCACCCAAGAAGCCAAACTCAAGAGCCCACTTGGCAGGTGTAATTTTGTAGGGCACGTTTGGGCCGCCAATGGCAGCCAGGTTTGGAGGAGGGGGCAGCTTTGGTCTGGGAGAAATCCTCGTCCTTCTGGAATTTTTGGAGGCAAAAGCCCTGCATGGGCCACAGGCAAGTTGACTCCGAAAGGAGGCACTTTTCCCCAGGAAGCCAAACTCAAGAACCCTCAATGCAGGTGTCATTTTGTGGGGCGCGTTTGGGCCTCCGATGGCAGCCAGGTTTGGAGGAGGGGGCAGCTTTGGTCTGGGAGAAATCCTCGTCCTTATGGAATTTTTGGAGGCAAAAGCCCAGGACGGGCCGCAGGCAAGTTAGGCAAGTTGGCTTTGAAAGGAGGCACTTTCCCCCAAGAAGCCAAACTCAAGAGCCCACTTGGCAGATGTCATTTTGTAGGGCGCGTTTGGGCCTCCGATGGCAGCCAGGTTTGGAGGAGCGGGCAGCTTTGGTCTGGGAGAAATCCTCGTCCTTATGGAATTTTTGGAGGCAAAAGCCCAGGACGGGCCGCAGGCAAGTTGGCTTTGAAAGGAGGCACTTCCACCCAAGAAGCCAAACTCAAGAGCCCACTTGGCAGATGTCATTTTGTAGGGCGCGTTTGGGCCTCCGATGGCAGCCAGGTTTGGAGGAGGGGGCAGCTTTGGTCTGGGAGAAATCCTCGTCCTTATGGAATTTTTGTAGGCAAAAGCCCTGCATGGGCCGCCGGCAAGTTGACTCCGAAAGGAGGCACTTTTCCCCAAGAAGCCAAACTCAAGAGCCCACTTGGCAGATGTCATTTTGTAGGGCGCGTTTGGGCCTCCGATGGCAGCCAGGTTTGGAGGAGGGGGCAGCTTTGGTCTGGGAGAAATCCTCGTCCTTATGGAATTTTTGTAGGCAAAAGCCCAGGACGGGCCGCAGGCAAGTTAGGCAAGTTGGCTTTGAAAGGAGGCACTTTTCCCCAAGAAGCCAAACTCAAGAGCCCACTTGGCAGATGTCATTTTGTAGGGCGCGTTTGGGCCTCCGATGGCAGCCAGGTTTGGAGGAGGGGGCAGCTTTGGTCTGGGAGAAATCCTCGTCCTTATGGAATTTTTGTAGGCACAAGCCCAGGACGGGCCGCAGGCAAGTTGGCTTTGAAAGGAGGCACTTTTCCCCAAGAAGCCAAACTCAAGAGCCCACTTGGCAGGTGTCATTTTGTAGGGCGCGTTTGGGCCTCTGATGGCAGCCAGGTTTGGAGGAGGGGGCAGTTTGGTCTGGGAGAAATCCTCGTCCTTATGGAATTTTTGTAGGCAAAAGCCCTGCATGGGCCGCCGGCAAGTTGACTCCGAAAGGAGGCACTTTTCCCCAGGAAGCCAAACTCAAGAGCCCACTTGGCAGATGTCCGTTTGTAGGGCGCGTTTGGGCCTCCGATGGCAGCCAGGTTTGGAGGAGGGGGCAGCTTTGTTCTGGGAGAAATCCTCGTCCTTCTGGAATTTTTGTACTCAAAAGCCCAGCACGGGCCGCAGGCTAGTTAGGCAAGTTGACTCCGAAAGGAGGCACTTTTCCGCAAGAAGCCAAACTCAAGAGCCCACTTGGCAGATGTCATTTTGTAGGGCGCGTTTGGGCCTCCGATGGCAGCCAGGTTTGGAGGAGGGGGCAGCTTTGGTCTGGGAGAAATCCTCGTCCTTCTGGAATTTTTGGAGGCAAAAGCCCTGCATGTGCCGCAGGCAAGTTGACTCCGAAAGGAGGCACTTTTCCCCAGGAAGCCAAACTCAAGAACCCTCAATGCAGGTGTCATTTTGTGGGGCGCGTTTGGGCCTCCGATGGCAGCCAGGTTTGGAGGAGGGGGCAGCTTTGGTCTGGGAGAAATCCTAGTCCTTATGGAATTTTTGTAGGCAAAAGCCCAGGACGGGCCGCAGGCAAGTTAGGCAAGTTGGCTTTGAAAGGAGGCACTTTTCCCCAAGAACCCAAACTCAAGAGCCCACTTGGCAGATGTCATTTTGTAGGGCGCGTTTGGGCCTCCGATGGCAGCCAGGTTTGGAGGAGGGGGCAGCTTTGGTCTGGGAGAAATCCTCGTCCTTATGGAATTTTTGTAGGCACAAGCCCAGGACGGGCCGCAGGCAAGTTGGCTTTGAAAGGAGGCACTTTTCCCCAAGAAGCCAAACTCAAGAGCCCACTTGGCAGATGTCATTTTGTAGGGCGCGTTTGGGCCTCCGATGGCAGCCAGGTTTGGAGGAGGGGGCAGCTTTGGTCTGGGAGAAATCCTCGTCCTTCTGGAATTTTTGGAGGCAAAAGCCCTGCATGTGCCGCAGGCAAGTTGACTCCGAAAGGAGGCACTTTTCCCCAGGAAGCCAAACTCAAGAACCCTCAATGCAGGTGTCATTTTGTGGGGCGCGTTTGGGCCTCCGATGGCAGCCAGGTTTGGAGGAGGGGGCAGCTTTGGTCTGGGAGAAATCCTCGTCCTTATGGAATTTTTGTAGGCAAAAGCCCAGGACGGGCCGCAGGCAAGTTAGGCAAGTTGGCTCCGAAAGGAGGCACTTTTCCCCAAGAAGCCAAACTCAAGAGCCCACTTGGCAGATGTCATTTTGTAGGGCGCGTTTGGGCCTCCGATGGCAGCCAGGTTTGGAGGAGGGGGCAGCTTTGGTCTGGGAGAAATCCTCGTCCATATGGAATTTTTGTAGGCAAAAGCCCAGGACGGGCCGCAGGCAAGTTAGGCAAGTTGGCTTGGAAAGGAGGCACTTTTCCCCAAGAAGCCAAACTCAAGAACCCACAATGCAGATGTCCTTTTGTAGGGCGCGTTTGGGCCTCCGATGGCAGCCAGGTTTGGAGGAGGGGGCAGCTTTGGTCTGGGAGAAATCCTCGTCCTTATGGAATTTTTGTAGGCACAAGCCCAGGACGGGCCGCAGGCAAGTTGGCTTTGAAAGGAGGCACTTTTCCCCAAGAAGCCAAACTCAAGAGCCCACTTGGCAGGTGTCATTTTGTAGGGCGCGTTTGGGCCTCCGATGGCAGCCAGGTTTGGAGGAGGGGGCAGCTTTGGTCTGGGAGAAATCCTCGTCCTTATGGAATTTTTGTAGGCAAAAGCCCTGCATGGGCCGCCGGCAAGTTGACTCCGAAAGGAGGCACTTTTCCCCAGGAAGCCAAACTCAAGAGCCCACTTGGCAGATGTCCGTTTGTAGGGCGCGTTTGGGCCTCCGATGGCAGCCAGGTTTGGAGGAGGGGGCAGCTTTGTTCTGGGAGAAATCCTCGTCCTTCTGGAATTTTTGTACTCAAACGCCCAGCACGGGCCGCAGGCTAGTTAGGCAAGTTGACTCCGAAAGGAGGCACTTTTCCCCAAGAAGCCAAACTCAAGAGCCCACTTGGCAGATGTCATTTTGTAGGGCGCGTTTGGGCCTCCGATGGCAGCCAGGTTTGGAGGAGGGGGCAGCTTTGGTCTGGGAGAAATCCTCGTCCTTCTGGAATTTTTGGAGGCAAAAGCCCTGCATGTGCCGCAGGCAAGTTGACTCCGAAAGGAGGCACTTTTCCCCAGGAAGCCAAACTCAAGAACCCTCAATGCAGGTGTCATTTTGTGGGGCGCGTTTGGGCCTCCGATGGCAGCCAGGTTTGGAGGAGGGGGCAGCTTTGGTCTGGGAGAAATCCTCGTCCTTATGGAATTTTTGTAGGCAAAAGCCCAGGACGGGCCGCAGGCAAGTTAGGCAAGTTGGCTCCGAAAGGAGGCACTTTTCCCCAAGAAGCCAAACTCAAGAGCCCACTTGGCAGATGTCATTTTGTAGGGCGCGTTTGGGCCTCCGATGGCAGCCAGGTTTGGAGGAGGGGGCAGCTTTGGTCTGGGAGAAATCCTCGTCCTTATGGAATTTTTGTCGGCAAAAGCCCTGCATGGGCCGCAGGCAAGTTGACTCCGAAAGGAGGCACTTTTCCCCAGGAAGCCAAACTCAAGAGCCCACTTGGCAGATGTCCGTTTGTAGGGCGCGTTTGGGCCTCCGATGGCAGCCAGGTTTGGAGGAGGGGGCAGCTTTGTTCTGGGAGAAATCCTCGTCCTTCTGGAATTTTTGTACTCAAAAGCTCAGGACGGGCCGCAGGCAAGTTAGGCAAGTTGGCTCCGAAAGGAGGCACTTTTCCCCAAGAAGCCAAACTCAAGAGCCCACTTGGCAGATGTCATTTTGTAGGGCGCGTTTGGGCCTCTGATGGCAGCCAGGTTTGGAGGAGGGGGCAGCTTTGTTCTGGGAGAAATCCTCGTCCTTCTGGAATTTTTGTAGTCTAAAGCCCAGCACGGGCCGCAGGCTAGTTAGGCAAGTTGGCTATGAAAGGAGGCACTTTTCCGCAAGAAGCCAAACTCAAGAGCCCACTTGGCAGGTGTCATTTTGTAGGGCGCGTTTGGGCCTCCGATGGCAGCCAGGTTTGGAGGAGGGGGCAGCTTTGGTCTGGGAGAAATCCTCGTCCTTATGGAATTTTTGTAGGCAAAAGCCCAGGACGGGCCACAGGCAAGTTGGCTTTGAAAGGAGGCACTTCCACCCAAGAAGCCAAACTCAAGAGCCCACTTGGCAGATGTCATTTTGTAGGGCGCGTTTGGGCCTCCGATGGCAGCCAGGTTTGGAGGAGGGGGCAGCTTTGGTCTGGGAGAAATCCTCGTCCTTCTGGAATTTTTGGAGGCAAAAGCCCTGCATGTGCCGCAGGCAAGTTGACTCCGAAAGGAGGCACTTTTCCCCAGGAAGCCAAACTCAAGAACCCTCAATGCAGGTGTCATTTTGTGGGGCGCGTTTGGGCCTCCGATGGCAGCGAGGTTTGGAGGAGGGGGCAGCTTTGGTCTGGGAGAAATCCTCGTCCTTATGGAATTTTTGTAGGCAAAAGCCCAGGACGGGCCGCAGGCAAGTTAGGCAAGTTGGCTCCGAAAGGAGGCACTTTTCCCCAAGAAGCCAAACTCAAGAGCCCACTTGGCAGATGTCATTTTGTAGGGCGCGTTTGGGCCTCCGATGGCAGCCAGGTTTGGAGGAGGGGGCAGCTTTGGTCTGGGAGAAATCCTCGTCCTTATGGAATTTTTGGAGGCAAAAGCCCAGCACGGGCCGCAGGCAAGTTAGGCAAGTTGGCTTTGAAAGGAGGCACTTTCCCCCAAGAAGCCAAACTCAAGAGCCCACTTGGCAGATGTCATTTTGTAGGGCGCGTTTGGGCCTCCGATGGCAGCCAGGTTTGGAGGAGCGGGCAGCTTTGGTCTGGGAGAAATCCTCGTCCTTATGGAATTTTTGGAGGCAAAAGCCCTGCATGGGCCGCAGGCAAGTTGGCTTTGAAAGGAGGCACTTCAACCCAAGAAGCCAAACTCAAGAGCCCACTTGGCAGATGTCATTTTGTAGGGCGCGTCTGGGCCTCCGATGGCAGCCAGGTTTGGAGGAGGGGGCAGCTTTGGTCTGGGAGAAATCCTCGTCCTTATGGAATTTTTGTAGGCAAAAGCCCTGCATGGGCCGCCGGCAAGTTGACTCCGAAAGGAGGCACTTCCACCCAAGAAGCCAAACTCAAGAGCCCACTTGGCAGATGTCATTTTGTAGGGCGCGTTTGGGCCTCCGATGGCAGCCAGGTTTGGAGGAGCGGGCAGCTTTGGTCTGGGAGAAATCCTCGTCCTTATGGAATTTTTGTAGGCAAAAGCCCAGGATGGGCCGCAGGCAAGTTAGGCAAGTTGGCTTTGAAAGGAGGCACTTTTCCCCAAGAAGCCAAACTCAAGAACCCACAATGCAGATGTCCTTTTGTAGGGCGCGTTTGGGCCTCCGATGGCAGCCAGGTTTGGAGGAGGGGGCAGCTTTGTTCTGGGAGAAATCCTCGTCCTTCTGGAATTTTTGTACTCAAAAGCCCAGGACGGGCCGCAGGCAAGTTAGGCATTTTGGCTCCGAAAGGAGGCACTTTTCCCCAAGAAGCCAAACTCAAGAGCCCACTTGGCAGATGTCATTTTGTAGGGCGCGTTTGGGCCTCCGATGGCAGCCAGGTTTGGAGGAGGGGGCAGCTTTGGTCTGGGAGAAATCCTCGTCCTTATGGAATTTTTGTAGGCACAAGCCCAGGACGGGCCGCAGGCAAGTTGGCTTTGAAAGGAGGCACTTTTCCCCAAGAAGCCAAACTCAAGAGCCCTCAATGCAGGTGTCATTTTGTGGGGCGCGTTTGGGCCTCCGATGGCAGCCAGGTTTGGAGGAGGGGGCAGCTTTGGTCTGGGAGAAATCCTCGTCCTTATGGAATTTTTGTAGGCAAAAGCCCAGGACGGGCCGCAGGCAAGTTAGGCAAGTTGGCTCCGAAAGGAGGCACTTTTCCCCAAGAAGCCAAACTCAAGAGCCCACTTGGCAGATGTCATTTTGTGGGGCGCGTTTGGGCCTCTGATGGCAGCCAGGTTTGGAGGAGGGGGCAGCTTTGGTCTGGGAGAAATCCTCGTCCTTATGGAATTTTTGTAGTCTAAAGCCCAGCACGGGCCGCAGGCTAGTTAGGCAAGTTGGATTTGAAAGGAGGCACTTTCCCCCAAGAAGCCAAACTCAAGAGACCACTTGGCAGATGTCATTTTGTAGGGCGCGTTTGGGCCTCCGATGGCAGCCAGGTTTGGAGGAGGGGGCAGCTTTGGTCTGGGAGAAATCCTCGTCCTTATGGAATTTTTGTAGGCAAAAGCCCAGGACGGGCCGCAGGCAAGTTGGCTTTGAAAGGAGGCACTTCCACCCAAGAAGCCAAACTCAAGAGCCCACTTGGCAGATGTCATTTTGTAGGGCGCGTTTGGGCCTCCGATGGCAGCCAGGTTTGGAGGAGGGGGCAGCTTTGGTCTGGGAGAAATCCTCGTCCTTATGGAATTTTTGGAGGCAAAAGCCCTGCATGGGCCGCAGGCAAGTTGACTCCGAAAGGAGGCACTTTTCCCCAGGAAGCCAAACTCAAGAACCCTCAATGCAGGTGTCATTTTGTGGGGCGCGTTTGGGCCTCCGATGGCAGCCAGGTTTGGAGGAGGGGGCAGCTTTGGTCTGGGAGAAATCCTCGTCCTTCTGGAATTTTTGTAGGCAAAAGCCCAGGACGGGCCGCAGGCAAGTTAGGCAAGTTGGCTCCGAAAGGAGGCACTTTTCCCCCGGAAGCCAAACTCCAGAACCCTCAATGCAGATGTCATTTTGTGGGGCGCGTTTGGGCCTCCGATGGCAGCCAGGTTTGGAGGAGGGGGCAGCTTTGGTCTGGGAGAAATCCTCGTCCTTATGGAATTTTTGTAGTCTAAAGCCCAGCACGGGCTGCAGGCAAGTTGGCTTTGAAAGGAGGCACTTTCACCTAAGAAGCCAAACTCAGGAGCCCACTTGGCAGATGTCATTTTGTAGGGCGCGTTTGGGCCACCGATGGCAGCCAGGTTTGGAGGAGGGGGCAGCTTTGGTCTGGGAGAAATCCTCGTCCGTATGGAATTTTTGTAGGCAAAAGCCCAGAATGGGCCGCAGGCTGGTTAGGCAAGTTGGCTTTGAAAGGAGGCACTTTTCCGCAAGAAGCCAAACTCAAGAGCCCACTTGGCAGGTGTCATTTTGTAGGGCGCGTTTGGGCCTCCGATGGCAGCCAGGTTTGGAGGAGGGGGCAGCTTTGGTCTGGGAGAAATCCTCGTCCTTATGGAATTTTTGTAGGCAAAAGCCCAGGACGGGCCACAGGCAAGTTGGCTTTGAAAGGAGGCACTTCCACCCAAGAAGCCAAACTCAAGAGCCCACTTGGCAGATGTCATTTTGTAGGGCACGTTTGGGCCTCTGATTGCAGCCAGGTTTGGAGGAGGGGGCAGCTTTGGTCTGGGAGAAATCCTCGTCCTTATGGAATTTTTGTAGGCAAAAGCCCTGCATGGGCCGCCGGCAAGTTGACTCCGAAAGGAGGCACTTTTCCCCAAGAAGCCAAACTCAAGAGCCCACTTGGCAGATGTCATTTTGTAGGGCGCGTTTTGGCCTCCGATGGCAGCCAGGTTTGGAGGAGGGGGCAGCTTTGGTCTGGGAGAAATCCTCGTCCTTCTGGAATTTTTGTACTCAAAAGCCCAGGACGGGCCGCAGGCAAGTTAGGCAAGTTGGCTCCGAAAGGAGGCACTTTTCCCCAGGAAGCCAAACTCCAGAACCCTCAATGCAGATGTCATTTTGTGGGGCGCGTTTGGGCCTCCGATGGCAGCCAGGTTTGGAGGAGGGGGCAGCTTTGGTCTGGGAGAAATCCTCGTCCTTATGGAATTTTTGTAGTCTAAAGCCCAGCACGGGCTGCAGGCAAGTTGGCTTTGAAAGGAGGCACTTTCACCTAAGAAGCCAAACTCAGGAGCCCACTTGGCAGATGTCATTTTGTAGGGCGCGTTTGGGCCACCGATGGCAGCCAGGTTTGGAGGAGGGGGCAGCTTTGGTCTGGGAGAAATCCTCGTCCTTATGGAATTTTTGTAGGCAAAAGCCCAGAATGGGCCGCAGGCTGGTTAGGCAAGTTGGCTTTGAAAGGAGGCACTTTTCCGCAAGAAGCCAAACTCAAGAGCCCACTTGGCAGGTGTCATTTTGTAGGGCGCGTTTGGGCCTCCGATGGCAGCCAGGTTTGGAGGAGGGGGCAGCTTTGGTCTGGGAGAAATCCTCGTCCTTATGGAATTTTTGTAGGCAAAAGCCCAGGACGGGCCACAGGCAAGTTGGCTTTGAAAGGAGGCACTTCCACCCAAGAAGCCAAACTCAAGAGCCCACTTGGCAGATGTCATTTTGTAGGGCACGTTTGGGCCTCTGATTGCAGCCAGGTTTGGAGGAGGGGGCAGCTTTGGTCTGGGAGAAATCCTCGTCCTTATGGAATTTTTGTAGGCAAAAGCCCTGCATGGGCCGCCGGCAAGTTGACTCCGAAAGGAGGCACTTTTCCGCAAGAAGCCAAACTCAAGAGCCCACTTGGCAGATGTCATTTTGTAGGGCGCGTTTGGGCCTCCGATGGCAGCCAGGTTTGGAGGAGGGGGCAGCTTTGGTCTGGGAGAAATCCTCGTCCTTCTGGAATTTTTGTAGGCAAAAGCCCAGGACGGGCCGCAGGCAAGTTGGCTTTGAAAGGAGGCACTTCCACCCAAGAAGCCAAACTCAAGAGCCCACTTGGCAGATGTCATTTTGTAGGGCGCGTTTGGGCCTCCGATGGCAGCCAGGTTTGGAGGAGGGGGCAGCTTTGGTCTGGGAGAAATCCTCGTCCTTATGGAATTTTTGTAGGCAAAAGCCCAGGACGGGCCGCAGGCAAGTTGACTCCGAAAGGAGGCACTTTTCCCCAAGAAGCCAAACTCAAGAACCCTCAATGCAGGTGTCATTTTGTGGGGCGCGTTTGGGCCTCCGATGGCAGCCAGGTTTGGAGGAGGGGGCAGCTTTGGTCTGGGAGAAATCCTCGTCCTTATGGAATTTTTGGAGGCAAAAGCCCAGGACTGGCCGCAGTCAAGTTAGGCAAGTTGGCTCCGAAAGGAGGCACTTTTCCCCAGGAAGCCAAACTCCAGAACCCTCAATGCAGATGTCATTTTGTGGGGCGCGTTTGGGCCTCCGATGGCAGCCAGGTTTGGAGGAGGGGGCAGCTTTGGTCTGGGAGAAATCCTCGTCCTTATGGAATTTTTGTCGTCTAAAGCCCAGCACGGGCTGCAGGCAAGTTGGCTTTGAAAGGAGGCACTTTCCCCCAAGAAGCCAAACTCAGGAGCCCACTTGGCAGATGTCATTTTGTAGGGCGCGTTTGGGCCTCCGATGGCAGCCAGGTTTGGAGGAGGGGGCAGCTTTGGTCTGGGAGAAATCCTCGTCCTTATGGAATTTTTGGAGGCAAAAGCCCAGAATGGGCCGCAGGCTAGTTAGGCAAGTTGGCTTTGAAAGGAGGCACTTTTCCGCAAGAAGCCAAACTCAAGAGCCCACTTGGCAGGTGTCATTTTGTAGGGCACGTTTGGGCCTCTGATGGCAGCCAGGTTTGGAGGAGGGGGCAGCTTTGGTCTGGGAGAAATCCTCGTCCTCATGGAATTTTTGTAGGCAAAAGCCCTGCATGGGCCGCCGGCAAGTTGACTCCGAAAGGAGGCACTTTTCCGCAAGAAGCCAATCTCAAGAGCCCACTTGGCAGATGTCATTTTGTAGGGCGCGTTTGGGCCTCCGATGGCAGCCAGGTTTGGAGGAGGGGGCAGCTTTGGTCTGGGAGAAATCCTCGTCCTTATGGAATTTTTGTAGGCAAAAGCCCTGCATGGGCCGCCGGCAAGTTGACTCCGAAAGGAGGCACTTTTCCCCAGGAAGCCAAACTCAAGAGCCCACTTGGCAGATGTCCGTTTGTAGGGCGCGTTTGGGCCTCCGATGGCAGCCAGGTTTGGAGGAGGGGGCAGCTTTGTTCTGGGAGAAATCCTCGTCCTTCTGGAATTTTTGTACTCAAAAGCCCAGCACGGGCCGCAGGCTAGTTAGGCAAGTTGACTCCGAAAGGAGGCACTTTTCCCCAAGAAGCCAAACTCAAGAGCCCACTTGGCAGATGTCATTTTGTAGGGCGCGTTTGGGCCTCCGATGGCAGCCAGGTTTGGAGGAGGGGGCAGCTTTGGTCTGGGAGAAATCCTCGTCCTTATGGAATTTTTGTAGGCAAAAGCCCAGAATGGGCCGCAGGCAAGTTGACTCCGAAAGGAGGCACTTTTCCCCAGGAAGCCAAACTCAAGAACCCTCAATGCAGGTGTCATTTTGTGGGGCGCGTTTGGGCCTCCGATGGCAGCCAGGTTTGGAGGAGGGGGCAGCTTTGGTCTGGGAGAAATCCTCGTCCTTATGGAATTTTTGTAGGCAAAAGCCCAGGACGGGCCGCAGGCAAGTTAGGCAAGTTGGCTCCGAAAGGAGGCACTTTTACCCAAGAAGCCAAACTCAAGAGCCCACTTGGCAGATGTCATTTTGTAGGGCGCGTTTGGGCCTCCGATGGCAGCCAGGTTTGGAGGAGGGGGCAGCTTTGGTCTGGGAGAAATCCTCGTCCATATGGAATTTTTGTAGGCAAAAGCCCAGGACGGGCCGCAGGCAAGTTAGGCAAGTTGGCTTGGAAAGGAGGCACTTTTCCCCAAGAAGCCAAACTCAAGAACCCACTTGGCAGATGTCATTTTGTAGGGCGCGTTTGGGCCTCCGATGGCAGCCAGGTTTGGAGGAGGGGGCAGCTTTGGTCTGGGAGAAATCCTCGTCCTTATGGAATTTTTGTAGGCACAAGCCCAGGACGGGCCGCAGGCAAGTTGGCTTTGAAAGGAGGCACTTCCACCCAAGAAGCCAAACTCAAGAGCCCACTTGGCAGATGTCATTTTGTAGGGCGCGTTTGGGCCTCCGATGGCAGCCAGGTTTGGAGGAGGGGGCAGCTTTGGTCTGGGAGAAATCCTCGTCCTTATGGAATTTTTGTAGGCAAAAGCCCTGCATGGGCCGCCGGCAAGTTGACTCCGAAAGGAGGCACTTTTCCCCAGGAAGCCAAACTCAAGAGCCCACTTGGCAGATGTCCGTTTGTAGGGCGCGTTTGGGCCTCCGATGGCAGCCAGGTTTGGAGGAGGGGGCAGCTTTGTTCTGGGAGAAATCCTCGTCCTTATGGAATTTTTGTACTCAAAAGCCCAGCACGGGCCGCAGGCTAGTTAGGCAAGTTGACTCCGAAAGGAGGCACTTTTCCCCAAGAAGCCAAACTCAAGAGCCCACTTGGCAGATGTCATTTTGTAGGGCGCGTTTGGGCCTCCGATGGCAGCCAGGTTTGGAGGAGGGGGCAGCTTTGGTCTGGGAGAAATCCTCGTCCTTCTGGAATTTTTGGAGGCAAAAGCCCTGCATGTGCCGCAGGCAAGTTGACTCCGAAAGGAGGCACTTTTCCCCAGGAAGCCAAACTCAAGAACCCTCAATGCAGGTGTCATTTTGTGGGGCGCGTTTGGGCCTCCGATGGCAGCCAGGTTTGGAGGAGGGGGCAGCTTTGGTCTGGGAGAAATCCTCGTCCTTATGGAATTTTTGTAGGCAAAAGCCCAGGACGGGCCGCAGGCAAGTTAGGCAAGTTGGCTCCGAAAGGAGGCACTTTTCCCCAAGAAGCCAAACTCAAGAGCCCACTTGGCAGATGTCATTTTGTAGGGCGCGTTTGGGCCTCCGATGGCAGCCAGGTTTGGAGGAGGGGGCAGCTTTGGTCTGGGAGAAATCCTCGTCCATATGGAATTTTTGTAGGCAAAAGCCCAGGACGGGCCGCAGGCAAGTTAGGCAAGTTGGCTTGGAAAGGAGGCACTTTTCCCCAAGAAGCCAAACTCAAGAACCCACAATGCAGATGTCCTTTTGTAGGGCGCATTTGGGCCTCCGATGGCAGCCAGGTTTGGAGGAGGGGGCAGCTTTGGTCTGGGAGAAATCCTCGTCCTTATGGAATTTTTGAAGGCACAAGCCCAGGACGGGCCGCAGGCAAGTTGGCTTTGAAAGGAGGCACTTTCCCCCAAGAAGCCAAACTCAAGAGCCCACTTGGCAGGTGTCATTTTGTAGGGCGCGTTTGGGCGTCCGATGGCAGCCAGGTTTGGAGGAGGGGGCAGCTTTGGTCTGGGAGAAATCCTCGTCCTTATGGAATTTTTGTCGGCAAAAGCCCTGGACGGGCCGCAGGCAAGTTGGCTTTGAAAGGAGGCACTTTCCCCCAAGAAGCCAAACTCAAGAGCCCACTTGGCAGGTGTCATTTTGTAGGGCGCGTTTGGGCGTCCGATGGCAGCCAGGTTTGGAGGAGGGGGCAGCTTTGTTCTGGGAGAAATCCTCGTCCTTCTGGAATTTTTGTACTCAAAAGCTCAGAACGGGCCGCAGGCAAGTTAGGCAAGTTGGCTCCGAAAGGAGGCACTTTTCCCCAAGAAGCCAAACTCAAGAGCCCACTTGGCAGATGTCATTTTGTAGGGCGCGTTTGGGCCTCTGATGGCAGCCAGGTTTGGAGGAGGGGGCAGCTTTGGTCTGGGAGAAATCCTCGTCCTTATGGAATTTTTGTAGTCTAAAGCCCAGCACGGGCCGCAGGCTAGTTAGGCAAGTTGGCTATGAAAGGAGGCACTTTTCCGCAAGAAGCCAAACTCAAGAGCCCACTTGGCAGGTGTCATTTTGTAGGGCGCGTTTGGGCCTCCGATGGCAGCCAGGTTTGGAGGAGGGGGCAGCTTTGGTCTGGGAGAAATCCTCGTCCTTATGGAATTTTTGTAGGCAAAAGCCCAGGACGGGCGGCAGGCAAGTTGGCTTTGAAAGGAGGCACTTCCACCCAAGAAGCCAAACTCAAGAGCCCACTTGGCAGGTGTAATTTTGTAGGGCACGTTTGGGCCTCCGATGGCAGCCAGGTTTGGAGGAGGGGGCAGCTTTGGTCTGGGAGAAATCCTCGTCCTTCTGGAATTTTTGTAGCAAAAGCCCTGCATGGGCCGCAGGCAAGTTGACTCCGAAAGGAGGCACTTTTCCCCAGGAAGCCAAACTCAAGAACCCTCAATGCAGGTGTCATTTTGTGGGGCGCGTTTGGGCCTCCGATGGCAGCCAGGTTTGGAGGAGGGGGTAGCTTTGGCCTGGGAGAAATCCTCGTCCTTATGGAATTTTTGGAGGCAAAAGCCCAGGACTGGCCGCAGGCAAGTTAGGCAAGTTGGCTTTGAAAGGAGGCACTTTCCCCCAAGAAGCCAAACTCAAGAGCCCACTTGGCAGATGTCATTTTGTAGGGCGCGTTTGGGCCTCCGATGGCAGCCAGGTTTGGAGGAGCGGGCAGCTTTGGTCTGGGAGAAATCCTCGTCCTTATGGAATTTTTGGAGGCAAAAGCCCTGCATGGGCCGCAGGCAAGTTGGCTTTGAAAGGAGGCACTTCCACCCAAGAAGCCAAACTCAAGAGCCCACTTGGCAGATGTCATTTTGTAGGGCGCGTCTGGGCCTCCGATGGCAGCCAGGTTTGGAGGAGGGGGCAGCTTTGGTCTGGGAGAAATCCTCGTCCTTATGGAATATTTGTAGGCAAAAGCCCTGCATGGGCCGCCGGCAAGTTGACTCCGAAAGGAGGCACTTCCACCCAAGAAGCCAAACTCAAGAGCCCACTTGGCAGATGTCATTTTGTAGGGCGCGTTTGGGCCTCCGATGGCAGCCAGGTTTGGAGGAGCGGGCAGCTTTGGTCTGGGAGAAATCCTCGTCCTTATGGAATTTTTGTAGGCAAAAGCCCAGGACGGGCCGCAGGCAAGTTAGGCAAGTTGGCTCCGAAAGGAGGCACTTTTCCCCAAGAAGCCAAACTCAAGAGCCCACTTGGCAGATGTCCTTTTGTAGGGCGCGTTTGGGCCTCCGATGGCAGCCAGGTTTGGAGGAGGGGGCAGCTTTGTTCTGGGAGAAATCCTCGTCCTTCTGGAATTTTTGTACTCAAAAGCCCAGGACGGGCCGCAGGCAAGTTAGGCATTTTGGCTCCGAAAGGAGGCACTTTTCCCCAAGAAGCCAAACTCAAGAGCCCACTTGGCAGATGTCATTTTGTAGGGCGCGTTTGGGCCTCCGATGGCAGCCAGGTTTGGAGGAGGGGGCAGCTTTGGTCTGGGAGAAATCCTCGTCCTTATGGAATTTTTGTAGGCACAAGCCCAGGACGGGCCGCAGGCAAGTTGGCTTTGAAAGGAGGCACTTTTCCCCAAGAAGCCAAACTCAAGAGCCCTCAATGCAGGTGTCATTTTGTGGGGCGCGTTTGGGCCTCCGATGGCAGCCAGGTTTGGAGGAGGGGGCAGCTTTGGTCTGGGAGAAATCCTCGTCCTTATGGAATTTTTGTAGGCAAAAGCCCAGGACGGGCCGCAGGCAAGTTAGGCAAGTTGGCTCCGAAAGGAGGCACTTTTCACCAAGAAGCCAAACTAAAGAGCCCACTTGGCAGATGTCATTTTGTGGGGCGCGTTTGGGCCTCTGATGGCAGCCAGGTTTGGAGGAGGGGGCAGCTTTGGTCTGGGAGAAATCCTCGTCCTTATGGAATTTTTGTAGTCTAAAGCCCAGCACGGGCCGCAGGCTAGTTAGGCAAGTTGGATTTGAAAGGAGGCACTTTCCCCCAAGAAGCCAAACTCAAGAGACCACTTGGCAGATGTCATTTTGTAGGGCGCGTTTGGGCCTCCGATGGCAGCCAGGTTTGGAGGAGGGGGCAGCTTTGGTCTGGGAGAAATCCTCGTCCTTATGGAATTTTTGTAGGCAAAAGCCCTGCATGGGCCGCCGGCAAGTTGGCTTTGAAAGGAGGCACTTCCACCCAAGAAGCCAAACTCAAGAGCCCACTTGGCAGATGTCATTTTGTAGGGCGCGTTTGGGCCTCCGATGGCAGCCAGGTTTGGAGGAGGGGGCAGCTTTGGTCTGGGAGAAATCCTCGTCCTTATGGAATTTTTGGAGGCAAAAGCCCTGCATGGGCCGCAGGCAAGTTGACTCCGAAAGGAGGCACTTTTCCCCAGGAAGCCAAACTCAAGAACCCTCAATGCAGGTGTCATTTTGTGGGGCGCGTTTGGGCCTCCGATGGCAGCCAGGTTTGGAGGAGGGGGCAGCTTTGGTCTGGGAGAAATCCTCGTCCTTCTGGAATTTTTGGAGGCAAAAGCCCAGGACGGGCCGCAGGCAAGTTAGGCAAGTTGGCTCCGAAAGGAGGCACTTTTCCCCAGGAAGCCAAACTCCAGAACCCTCAATGCAGATGTCATTTTGTGGGGCGCGTTTGGGCCTCCGATGGCAGCCAGGTTTGGAGGAGGGGGCAGCTTTGGTCTGGGAGAAATCCTCGTCCTTCTGGAATTTTTGTAGGCAAAAGCCCAGGACGGGCCACAGGCAAGTTGGCTTTGAAAGGAGGCACTTCCACCCAAGAAGCCAAACTCAAGAGCCCACTTGGCAGATGTCATTTTGTAGGGCACGTTTGGGCCTCTGATTGCAGCCAGGTTTGGAGGAGGGGGCAGCTTTGGTCTGGGAGAAATCCTCGTCCGTATGGAATTTTTGTAGGCAAAAGCCCAGAATGGGCCGCAGGCTGGTTAGGCAAGTTGGCTTTGAAAGGAGGCACTTTTCCGCAAGAAGCCAAACTCAAGAGCCCACTTGGCAGGTGTCATTTTGTAGGGCGCGTTTGGGCCTCCGATGGCAGCCAGGTTTGGAGGAGGGGGCAGCTTTGGTCTGGGAGAAATCCTCGTCCTTATGGAATTTTTGTAGGCAAAAGCCCAGGACGGGCCACAGGCAAGTTGGCTTTGAAAGGAGGCACTTCCACCCAAGAAGCCAAACTCAAGAGCCCACTTGGCAGATGTCATTTTGTAGGGCACGTTTGGGCCTCTGATTGCAGCCAGGTTTGGAGGAGGGGGCAGCTTTGGTCTGGGAGAAATCCTCGTCCATATGGAATTTTTGTAGGCAAAAGCCCTGCATGGGCCGCCGGCAAGTTGACTCCGAAAGGAGGCACTTTTCCCCAAGAAGCCAAACTCAAGAGCCCACTTGGCAGATGTCATTTTGTAGGGCGCGTTTGGGCCTCCGATGGCAGCCAGGTTTGGAGGAGGGGGCAGCTTTGGTCTGGGAGAAATCCTCGTCCTTCTGGAATTTTTGTACTCAAAAGCCCAGGACGGGCCGCAGGCAAGTTAGGCAAGTTGGCTCCGAAAGGAGGCACTTTTCCCCAGGAAGCCAAACTCCAGAACCCTCAATGCAGATGTCATTTTGTGGGGCGCGTTTGGGCCTCCGATGGCAGCCAGGTTTGGAGGAGGGGGCAGCTTTGGTCTGGGAGAAATCCTCGTCCTTATGGAATTTTTGTAGTCTAAAGCCCAGCACGGGCTGCAGGCAAGTTGGCTTTGAAAGGAGGCACTTTCACCTAAGAAGCCAAACTCAGGAGCCCACTTGGCAGATGTCATTTTGTAGGGCGCGTTTGGGCCACCGATGGCAGCCAGGTTTGGAGGAGGGGGCAGCTTTGGTCTGGGAGAAATCCTCGTCCTTATGGAATTTTTGTAGGCAAAAGCCCAGAATGGGCCGCAGGCTGGTTAGGCAAGTTGGCTTTGAAAGGAGGCACTTTTCCGCAAGAAGCCAAACTCAAGAGCCCACTTGGCAGGTGTCATTTTGTAGGGCGCGTTTGGGCCTCCGATGGCAGCCAGGTTTGGAGGAGGGGGCAGCTTTGGTCTGGGAGAAATCCTCGTCCTTATGGAATTTTTGTAGGCAAAAGCCCAGGACGGGCCACAGGCAAGTTGGCTTTGAAAGGAGGCACTTCCACCCAAGAAGCCAAACTCAAGAGCCCACTTGGCAGATGTCATTTTGTAGGGCGCGTTTGGGCCTCTGATTGCAGCCAGGTTTGGAGGAGGGGGCAGCTTTGGTCTGGGAGAAATCCTCGTCCTTATGGAATTTTTGTAGGCAAAAGCCCTGCATGGGCCGCCGGCAAGTTGACTCCGAAAGGAGGCACTTTTCCCCAAGAAGCCAAACTCAAGAGCCCACTTGGCAGATGTCATTTTGTAGGGCGCGTTTGGGCCTCCGATGGCAGCCAGGTTTGGAGGAGGGGGCAGCTTTGGTCTGGGAGAAATCCTCGTCCTTCTGGAATTTTTGTAGGCAAAAGCCCAGGACGGGCCGCAGGCAAGTTGGCTTTGAAAGGAGGCACTTCCACCCAAGAAGCCAAACTCAAGAGCCCACTTGGCAGATGTCATTTTGTAGGGCGCGTTTGGGCCTCCGATGGCAGCCAGGTTTGGAGGAGGGGGCAGCTTTGGTCTGGGAGAAATCCTCGTCCTTATGGAATTTTTGTAGGCAAAAGCCCAGGACGGGCCGCAGGCAAGTTGACTCCGAAAGGAGGCACTTTTCCCCAAGAAGCCAAACTCAAGAACCCTCAATGCAGGTGTCATTTTGTGGGGCGCGTTTGGGCCTCCGATGGCAGCCAGGTTTGGAGGAGGGGGCAGCTTTGGTCTGGGAGAAATCCTCGTCCTTATGGAATTTTTGGAGGCAAAAGCCCAGGACTGGCCGCAGTCAAGTTAGGCAAGTTGGCTCCGAAAGGAGGCACTTTTCCCCAGGAAGCCAAACTCCAGAACCCTCAATGCAGATGTCATTTTGTGGGGCGCGTTTGGGCCTCCGATGGCAGCCAGGTTTGGAGGAGGGGGCAGCTTTGGTCTGGGAGAAATCCTCGTCCTTATGGAATTTTTGTCGTCTAAAGCCCAGCACGGGCTGCAGGCAAGTTGGCTTTGAAAGGAGGCACTTTCCCCCAAGAAGCCAAACTCAGGAGCCCACTTGGCAGATGTCATTTTGTAGGGCGCGTTTGGGCCTCCGATGGCAGCCAGGTTTGGAGGAGGGGGCAGCTTTGGTCTGGGAGAAATCCTCGTCCTTATGGAATTTTTGGAGGCAAAAGCCCAGAATGGGCCGCAGGCTAGTTAGGCAAGTTGGCTTTGAAAGGAGGCACTTTTCCGCAAGAAGCCAAACTCAAGAGCCCACTTGGCAGGTGTCATTTTGTAGGGCACGTTTGGGCCTCTGATGGCAGCCAGGTTTGGAGGAGGGGGCAGCTTTGGTCTGGGAGAAATCCTCGTCCTCATGGAATTTTTGTAGGCAAAAGCCCTGCATGGGCCGCAGGCAAGTTGACTCCGAAAGGAGGCACTTTTCCGCAAGAAGCCAATCTCAAGAGCCCACTTGGCAGATGTCATTTTGTAGGGCGCGTTTGGGCCTCCGATGGCAGCCAGGTTTGGAGGAGGGGGCAGCTTTGGTCTGGGAGAAATCCTCGTCCTTATGGAATTTTTGTAGGCAAAAGCCCTGCATGGGCCGCCGGCAAGTTGACTCCGAAAGGAGGC
Organism: Cinclus cinclus; assembly: GCF_963662255.1. Classification (NCBI taxonomy): domain Eukaryota; kingdom Metazoa; phylum Chordata; class Aves; order Passeriformes; family Cinclidae; genus Cinclus; species Cinclus cinclus. The sequence continues at coordinate 167,272 of NW_026912151.1, forward strand.
ACTTTTCCCCAGGAAGCCAAACTCAAGAGCCCACTTGGCAGATGTCCGTTTGTAGGGCGCGTTTGGGCCTCCGATGGCAGCCAGGTTTGGAGGAGGGGGCAGCTTTGTTCTGGGAGAAATCCTCGTCCTTCTGGAATTTTTGTACTCAAAAGCCCAGCACGGGCCGCAGGCTAGTTAGGCAAGTTGACTCCGAAAGGAGGCACTTTTCCCCAAGAAGCCAAACTCAAGAGCCCACTTGGCAGATGTCATTTTGTAGGGCGCGTTTGGGCCTCCGATGGCAGCCAGGTTTGGAGGAGGGGGCAGCTTTGGTCTGGGAGAAATCCTCGTCCTTCTGGAATTTTTGGAGGCAAAAGCCCTGCATGTGCCGCAGGCAAGTTGACTCCGAAAGGAGGCACTTTTCCCCAGGAAGCCAAACTCAAGAACCCTCAATGCAGGTGTCATTTTGTGGGGCGCGTTTGGGCCTCCGATGGCAGCCAGGTTTGGAGGAGGGGGCAGCTTTGGTCTGGGAGAAATCCTCGTCCTTATGGAATTTTTGTAGGCAAAAGCCCAGGACGGGCCGCAGGCAAGTTAGGCAAGTTGGCTCCGAAAGGAGGCACTTTTACCCAAGAAGCCAAACTCAAGAGCCCACTTGGCAGATGTCATTTTGTAGGGCGCGTTTGGGCCTCCGATGGCAGCCAGGTTTGGAGGAGGGGGCAGCTTTGGTCTGGGAGAAATCCTCGTCCATATGGAATTTTTGTAGGCAAAAGCCCAGGACGGGCCGCAGGCAAGTTAGGCAAGTTGGCTTGGAAAGGAGGCACTTTTCCCCAAGAAGCCAAACTCAAGAACCCACTTGGCAGATGTCATTTTGTAGGGCGCGTTTGGGCCTCCGATGGCAGCCAGGTTTGGAGGAGGGGGCAGCTTTGGTCTGGGAGAAATCCTCGTCCTTATGGAATTTTTGTAGGCACAAGCCCAGGACGGGCCGCAGGCAAGTTGGCTTTGAAAGGAGGCACTTTTCCCCAAGAAGCCAAACTCAAGAGCCCACTTGGCAGGTGTCATTTTGTAGGGCGCGTTTGGGCCTCCGATGGCAGCCAGGTTTGGAGGAGGGGGCAGCTTTGGTCTGGGAGAAATCCTCGTCCTTATGGAATTTTTGTAGGCAAAAGCCCTGCATGGGCCGCCGGCAAGTTGACTCCGAAAGGAGGCACTTTTCCCCAGGAAGCCAAACTCAAGAGCCCACTTGGCAGATGTCCGTTTGTAGGGCGCGTTTGGGCCTCCGATGGCAGCCAGGTTTGGAGGAGGGGGCAGCTTTGTTCTGGGAGAAATCCTCGTCCTTATGGAATTTTTGTACTCAAAAGCCCAGCACGGGCCGCAGGCTAGTTAGGCAAGTTGACTCCGAAAGGAGGCACTTTTCCCCAAGAAGCCAAACTCAAGAGCCCACTTGGCAGATGTCATTTTGTAGGGCGCGTTTGGGCCTCCGATGGCAGCCAGGTTTGGAGGAGGGGGCAGCTTTGGTCTGGGAGAAATCCTCGTCCTTCTGGAATTTTTGGAGGCAAAAGCCCTGCATGTGCCGCAGGCAAGTTGACTCCGAAAGGAGGCACTTTTCCCCAGGAAGCCAAACTCAAGAACCCTCAATGCAGGTGTCATTTTGTGGGGCGCGTTTGGGCCTCCGATGGCAGCCAGGTTTGGAGGAGGGGGCAGCTTTGGTCTGGGAGAAATCCTCGTCCTTATGGAATTTTTGTAGGCAAAAGCCCAGGACGGGCCGCAGGCAAGTTAGGCAAGTTGGCTCCGAAAGGAGGCACTTTTCCCCAAGAAGCCAAACTCAAGAGCCCACTTGGCAGATGTCATTTTGTAGGGCGCGTTTGGGCCTCCGATGGCAGCCAGGTTTGGAGGAGGGGGCAGCTTTGGTCTGGGAGAAATCCTCGTCCATATGGAATTTTTGTAGGCAAAAGCCCAGGACGGGCCGCAGGCAAGTTAGGCAAGTTGGCTTGGAAAGGAGGCACTTTTCCCCAAGAAGCCAAACTCAAGAACCCACAATGCAGATGTCCTTTTGTAGGGCGCATTTGGGCCTCCGATGGCAGCCAGGTTTGGAGGAGGGGGCAGCTTTGGTCTGGGAGAAATCCTCGTCCTTATGGAATTTTTGAAGGCACAAGCCCAGGACGGGCCGCAGGCAAGTTGGCTTTGAAAGGAGGCACTTTCCCCCAAGAAGCCAAACTCAAGAGCCCACTTGGCAGGTGTCATTTTGTAGGGCGCGTTTGGGCGTCCGATGGCAGCCAGGTTTGGAGGAGGGGGCAGCTTTGGTCTGGGAGAAATCCTCGTCCTTATGGAATTTTTGTCGGCAAAAGCCCTGGACGGGCCGCAGGCAAGTTGGCTTTGAAAGGAGGCACTTTCCCCCAAGAAGCCAAACTCAAGAGCCCACTTGGCAGGTGTCATTTTGTAGGGCGCGTTTGGGCGTCCGATGGCAGCCAGGTTTGGAGGAGGGGGCAGCTTTGTTCTGGGAGAAATCCTCGTCCTTCTGGAATTTTTGTACTCAAAAGCTCAGAACGGGCCGCAGGCAAGTTAGGCAAGTTGGCCCCGAAAGGAGGCACTTTTCCCCAAGAAGCCAAACTCAAGAGCCCACTTGGCAGATGTCATTTTGTAGGGCGCGTTTGGGCCTCTGATGGCAGCCAGGTTTGGAGGAGGGGGCAGCTTTGGTCTGGGAGAAATCCTCGTCCTTATGGAATTTTTGTAGTCTAAAGCCCAGCACGGGCCGCAGGCTAGTTAGGCAAGTTGGCTATGAAAGGAGGCACTTTTCCGCAAGAAGCCAAACTCAAGAGCCCACTTGGCAGGTGTCATTTTGTAGGGCGCGTTTGGGCCTCCGATGGCAGCCAGGTTTGGAGGAGGGGGCAGCTTTGGTCTGGGAGAAATCCTCGTCCTTATGGAATTTTTGTAGGCAAAAGCCCAGGACGGGCGGCAGGCAAGTTGGCTTTGAAAGGAGGCACTTCCACCCAAGAAGCCAAACTCAAGAGCCCACTTGGCAGGTGTAATTTTGTAGGGCACGTTTGGGCCTCCGATGGCAGCCAGGTTTGGAGGAGGGGGCAGCTTTGGTCTGGGAGAAATCCTCGTCCTTCTGGAATTTTTGTAGCAAAAGCCCTGCATGGGCCGCAGGCAAGTTGACTCCGAAAGGAGGCACTTTTCCCCAGGAAGCCAAACTCAAGAACCCTCAATGCAGGTGTCATTTTGTGGGGCGCGTTTGGGCCTCCGATGGCAGCCAGGTTTGGAGGAGGGGGCAGCTTTGGCCTGGGAGAAATCCTCGTCCTTATGGAATTTTTGGAGGCAAAAGCCCAGGACTGGCCGCAGGCAAGTTAGGCAAGTTGGCTTTGAAAGGAGGCACTTTCCCCCAAGAAGCCAAACTCAAGAGCCCACTTGGCAGATGTCATTTTGTAGGGCGCGTTTGGGCCTCCGATGGCAGCCAGGTTTGGAGGAGCGGGCAGCTTTGGTCTGGGAGAAATCCTCGTCCTTATGGAATTTTTGGAGGCAAAAGCCCTGCATGGGCCGCAGGCAAGTTGGCTTTGAAAGGAGGCACTTCCACCCAAGAAGCCAAACTCAAGAGCCCACTTGGCAGATGTCATTTTGTAGGGCGCGTCTGGGCCTCCGATGGCAGCCAGGTTTGGAGGAGGGGGCAGCTTTGGTCTGGGAGAAATCCTCGTCCTTATGGAATATTTGTAGGCAAAAGCCCTGCATGGGCCGCCGGCAAGTTGACTCCGAAAGGAGGCACTTCCACCCAAGAAGCCAAACTCAAGAGCCCACTTGGCAGATGTCATTTTGTAGGGCGCGTTTGGGCCTCCGATGGCAGCCAGGTTTGGAGGAGCGGGCAGCTTTGGTCTGGGAGAAATCCTCGTCCTTATGGAATTTTTGTAGGCAAAAGCCCAGGACGGGCCGCAGGCAAGTTAGGCAAGTTGGCTCCGAAAGGAGGCACTTTTCCCCAAGAAGCCAAACTCAAGAGCCCACTTGGCAGATGTCCTTTTGTAGGGCGCGTTTGGGCCTCCGATGGCAGCCAGGTTTGGAGGAGGGGGCAGCTTTGTTCTGGGAGAAATCCTCGTCCTTATGGAATTTTTGTACTCAAAAGCCCAGGACGGGCCGCAGGCAAGTTAGGCATTTTGGCTCCGAAAGGAGGCACTTTTCCCCAAGAAGCCAAACTCAAGAGCCCACTTGGCAGATGTCATTTTGTAGGGCGCGTTTGGGCCTCCGATGGCAGCCAGGTTTGGAGGAGGGGGCAGCTTTGGTCTGGGAGAAATCCTCGTCCTTATGGAATTTTTGTAGGCACAAGCCCAGGACGGGCCGCAGGCAAGTTGGCTTTGAAAGGAGGCACTTTTCCCCAAGAAGCCAAACTCAAGAGCCCTCAATGCAGGTGTCATTTTGTGGGGCGCGTTTGGGCCTCCGATGGCAGCCAGGTTTGGAGGAGGGGGCAGCTTTGGTCTGGGAGAAATCCTCGTCCATCTGGAATTTTTGTAGGCAAAAGCCCAGGACGGGCCGCAGGCAAGTTAGGCAAGTTGGCTCCGAAAGGAGGCACTTTTCACCAAGAAGCCAAACTAAAGAGCCCACTTGGCAGATGTCATTTTGTGGGGCGCGTTTGGGCCTCTGATGGCAGCCAGGTTTGGAGGAGGGGGCAGCTTTGGTCTGGGAGAAATCCTCGTCCTTATGGAATTTTTGTAGTCTAAAGCCCAGCACGGGCCGCAGGCTAGTTAGGCAAGTTGGATTTGAAAGGAGGCACTTTCCCCCAAGAAGCCAAACTCAAGAGACCACTTGGCAGATGTCATTTTGTAGGGCGCGTTTGGGCCTCCGATGGCAGCCAGGTTTGGAGGAGGGGGCAGCTTTGGTCTGGGAGAAATCCTCGTCCTTATGGAATTTTTGTAGGCAAAAGCCCTGCATGGGCCGCCGGCAAGTTGGCTTTGAAAGGAGGCACTTCCACCCAAGAAGCCAAACTCAAGAGCCCACTTGGCAGATGTCATTTTGTAGGGCGCGTTTGGGCCTCCGATGGCAGCCAGGTTTGGAGGAGGGGGCAGCTTTGGTCTGGGAGAAATCCTCGTCCTTATGGAATTTTTGGAGGCAAAAGCCCTGCATGGGCCGCAGGCAAGTTGACTCCGAAAGGAGGCACTTTTCCCCAGGAAGCCAAACTCAAGAACCCTCAATGCAGGTGTCATTTTGTGGGGCGCGTTTGGGCCTCCGATGGCAGCCAGGTTTGGAGGAGGGGGCAGCTTTGGTCTGGGAGAAATCCTCGTCCTTCTGGAATTTTTGGAGGCAAAAGCCCAGGACGGGCCGCAGGCAAGTTAGGCAAGTTGGCTCCGAAAGGAGGCACTTTTCCCCAGGAAGCCAAACTCCAGAACCCTCAATGCAGATGTCATTTTGTGGGGCGCGTTTGGGCCTCCGATGGCAGCCAGGTTTGGAGGAGGGGGCAGCTTTGGTCTGGGAGAAATCCTCGTCCTTATGGAATTTTTGTAGGCAAAAGCCCAGGACGGGCCACAGGCAAGTTGGCTTTGAAAGGAGGCACTTCCACCCAAGAAGCCAAACTCAAGAGCCCACTTGGCAGATGTCATTTTGTAGGGCACGTTTGGGCCTCTGATTGCAGCCAGGTTTGGAGGAGGGGGCAGCTTTGGTCTGGGAGAAATCCTCGTCCGTATGGAATTTTTGTAGGCAAAAGCCCAGAATGGGCCGCAGGCTGGTTAGGCAAGTTGGCTTTGAAAGGAGGCACTTTTCCGCAAGAAGCCAAACTCAAGAGCCCACTTGGCAGGTGTCATTTTGTAGGGCGCGTTTGGGCCTCCGATGGCAGCCAGGTTTGGAGGAGGGGGCAGCTTTGGTCTGGGAGAAATCCTCGTCCTTATGGAATTTTTGTAGGCAAAAGCCCAGGACGGGCCACAGGCAAGTTGGCTTTGAAAGGAGGCACTTCCACCCAAGAAGCCAAACTCAAGAGCCCACTTGGCAGATGTCATTTTGTAGGGCACGTTTGGGCCTCTGATTGCAGCCAGGTTTGGAGGAGGGGGCAGCTTTGGTCTGGGAGAAATCCTCGTCCTTATGGAATTTTTGTAGGCAAAAGCCCTGCATGGGCCGCCGGCAAGTTGACTCCGAAAGGAGGCACTTTTCCCCAAGAAGCCAAACTCAAGAGCCCACTTGGCAGATGTCATTTTGTAGGGCGCGTTTGGGCCTCCGATGGCAGCCAGGTTTGGAGGAGGGGGCAGCTTTGGTCTGGGAGAAATCCTCGTCCTTCTGGAATTTTTGTACTCAAAAGCCCAGGACGGGCCGCAGGCAAGTTAGGCAAGTTGGCTCCGAAAGGAGGCACTTTTCCCCAGGAAGCCAAACTCCAGAACCCTCAATGCAGATGTCATTTTGTGGGGCGCGTTTGGGCCTCCGATGGCAGCCAGGTTTGGAGGAGGGGGCAGCTTTGGTCTGGGAGAAATCCTCGTCCTTATGGAATTTTTGTAGTCTAAAGCCCAGCACGGGCTGCAGGCAAGTTGGCTTTGAAAGGAGGCACTTTCACCTAAGAAGCCAAACTCAGGAGCCCACTTGGCAGATGTCATTTTGTAGGGCGCGTTTGGGCCACCGATGGCAGCCAGGTTTGGAGGAGGGGGCAGCTTTGGTCTGGGAGAAATCCTCGTCCTTATGGAATTTTTGTAGGCAAAAGCCCAGAATGGGCCGCAGGCTGGTTAGGCAAGTTGGCTTTGAAAGGAGGCACTTTTCCGCAAGAAGCCAAACTCAAGAGCCCACTTGGCAGGTGTCATTTTGTAGGGCGCGTTTGGGCCTCCGATGGCAGCCAGGTTTGGAGGAGGGGGCAGCTTTGGTCTGGGAGAAATCCTCGTCCTTATGGAATTTTTGTAGGCAAAAGCCCAGGACGGGCCACAGGCAAGTTGGCTTTGAAAGGAGGCACTTCCACCCAAGAAGCCAAACTCAAGAGCCCACTTGGCAGATGTCATTTTGTAGGGCACGTTTGGGCCTCTGATTGCAGCCAGGTTTGGAGGAGGGGGCAGCTTTGGTCTGGGAGAAATCCTCGTCCTTATGGAATTTTTGTAGGCAAAAGCCCTGCATGGGCCGCCGGCAAGTTGACTCCGAAAGGAGGCACTTTTCCCCAAGAAGCCAAACTCAAGAGCCCACTTGGCAGATGTCATTTTGTAGGGCGCGTTTGGGCCTCCGATGGCAGCCAGGTTTGGAGGAGGGGGCAGCTTTGGTCTGGGAGAAATCCTCGTCCTTCTGGAATTTTTGTAGGCAAAAGCCCAGGACGGGCCGCAGGCAAGTTGGCTTTGAAAGGAGGCACTTCCACCCAAGAAGCCAAACTCAAGAGCCCACTTGGCAGATGTCATTTTGTAGGGCGCGTTTGGGCCTCCGATGGCAGCCAGGTTTGGAGGAGGGGGCAGCTTTGGTCTGGGAGAAATCCTCGTCCTTATGGAATTTTTGTAGGCAAAAGCCCAGGACGGGCCGCAGGCAAGTTGACTCCGAAAGGAGGCACTTTTCCCCAAGAAGCCAAACTCAAGAACCCTCAATGCAGGTGTCATTTTGTGGGGCGCGTTTGGACCTCCGATGGCAGCCAGGTTTGGAGGAGGGGGCAGCTTTGGTCTGGGAGAAATCCTCGTCCTTATGGAATTTTTGTAGGCAAAAGCCCAGGACTGGCCGCAGTCAAGTTAGGCAAGTTGGCTCCGAAAGGAGGCACTTTTCCCCAGGAAGCCAAACTCCAGAACCCTCAATGCAGATGTCATTTTGTGGGGCGCGTTTGGGCCTCCGATGGCAGCCAGGTTTGGAGGAGGGGGCAGCTTTGGTCTGGGAGAAATCCTCGTCCTTATGGAATTTTTGTCGTCTAAAGCCCAGCACGGGCTGCAGGCAAGTTGGCTTTGAAAGGAGGCACTTTCCCCCAAGAAGCCAAACTCAGGAGCCCACTTGGCAGATGTCATTTTGTAGGGCGCGTTTGGGCCTCCGATGGCAGCCAGGTTTGGAGGAGGGGGCAGCTTTGGTCTGGGAGAAATCCTCGTCCTTATGGAATTTTTGGAGGCAAAAGCCCAGAATGGGCCGCAGGCTAGTTAGGCAAGTTGGCTTTGAAAGGAGGCACTTTTCCGCAAGAAGCCAAACTCAAGAGCCCACTTGGCAGGTGTCATTTTGTAGGGCACGTTTGGGCCTCGGATGGCAGCCAGGTTTGGAGGAGGGGGCAGCTTTGGTCTGGGAGAAATCCTCGTCCTCATGGAATTTTTGTAGGCAAAAGCCCTGCATGGGCCGCCGGCAAGTTGACTCCGAAAGGAGGCACTTTTCCGCAAGAAGCCAATCTCAAGAGCCCACTTGGCAGATGTCATTTTGTAGGGCGCGTTTGGGCCTCCGATGGCAGCCAGGTTTGGAGGAGGGGGCAGCTTTGGTCTGGGAGAAATCCTCGTCCTTCTGGAATTTTTGGAGGCACAAGCCCAGGACGGGCCGCAGGCAAGTTGGCTCCGAAAGGAGGCACTTTTCCCCAAGAAGCCAAACTCAAGAACCCACAATGCAGATGTCATTTTGTAGGGCGTGTTTGGGCCTCCGATGGCAGCCAGGTTTGGAGGAGGGGGCAGCTTTGGTCTGGGAGAAATCCTCGTCCTTATGGAATTTTTGTAGTCTAAAGCCCAGCACGGGCCGCAGGCTAGTTAGGCAAGTTGGCTTTGAAAGGAGGCACTTTTCCCCAAGAAGCCAAACTCAAGAGCCCACTTGGCAGATGTCATTTTGTAGGGCGCGTTTGGGCCTCCGATGGCAGCCAGGTTTGGAGGAGGGGGCAGCTTTGGTCTGGGAGAAATCCTCGTCCTTCTGGAATTTTTGTAGGCAAAAGCCCAGGACGGGCCGCAGGCAAGTTGGCTTTGAAAGGAGGCACTTCCACCCAAGAAGCCAAACTCAAGAGCCCACTTGGCAGGTGTCATTTTGTAGGGCGCGTTTGGGCCTCCGATGGCAGCCAGGTTTGGAGGAGGGGGCAGCTTTGGTCTGGGAGAAATCCTCGTCCTTCTGGAATTTTTGTAGGCAAAAGCCCTGCATGGGCCGCAGGCAAGTTGACTCCGAAAGGAGGCACTTTTCCCCAGGAAGCCAAACTCAAGAACCCTCAATGCAGGTGTCATTTTGTGGGGCGCGTTTGGGCCTCCGATGGCAGCCAGGTTTGGAGGAGGGGGCAGCTTTGGTCTGGGAGAAATCCTCATCCTTCTGGAATTTTTGGAGTCAAAAGCCCAGGACGGGCCGCAGGCAAGTTAGGCAAGTTGGCTCCGAAAGGAGGCACTTTTCCCCAAGAAGCCAAACTCAAGAGCCCACTTGGCAGATGTCATTTTGTGGGGCGCGTTTGGGCCTCTGATGGCAGCCAGGTTTGGAGGAGGGGGCAGCTTTGGTCTGGGAGAAATCCTCGTCCTTATGGAATTTTTGTAGGCAAAAGCCCTGCATGGGCCGCAGGCAAGTTGACTCCGAAAGGAGGCACTTTTCCCCAGGAAGCCAAACTCAAGAGCCCACTTGGCAGATGTCATTTTGTAGGGCGCGTTTGGGCCTCCGATGGCAGCCAGGTTTGGAGGAGGGGGCAGCTTTGGTCTGGGAGGAATTCTCGTCCTTATGGAATTTTTGTAGCAAAAGCCCGGGACGGGACGCAGGCAAGTTGGTTTTGAAAGGAGGCACTTTTCCCCAAGAAGCCAAACTCAAGAGCCCACAATGCAGATGTCATTTTGTAGGGCGCGTTTGGGCCTCCGATGGCAGCCAGGTTTGGAGGAGGGGGCAGCTTTGGTCTGGGAGAAATCCTCGTCCTTATGGAATTTTTGTAGGCAAAAGCCCAGCACGGGCCGCAGGCTAGTTAGGCAAGTTGGCTCCGAAAGGAGGCACTTTTCCCCAAGAAGCCAAACTCAAGAGCCCACTTGGCAGGTGTCATTTTGTAGGGCGCGTTTGGGCCTCCGATGGCAGCCAGGTTTGGAGGAGGGGGCAGCTTTGGTCTGGGAGAAATCCTCGTCCTTCTGGAATTTTTGTAGTCAAAAGCCCAGGACGGGCCGCAGGCAAGTTAGGCAAGTTGGCTCCGAAAGGAGGCACTTTTCCCCAAGAAGCCAAACTCAAGAACCCACAATGCAGATGTCATTTTGTAGGGCGCGTTTGGGCCTCCGATGGCAGCCAGGTTTGGAGGAGGGGGCAGCTTTGTTCTGGGTGAAATCCTCGTCCTTCTGGAATTTTTGTAGGCATAAGCCCAGGACGGGACGCAGGCAAGTTGGCTTTGAAAGGAGGCACTTTCCCCCAAGAAGCAAAACTGAAGAGCCCACTTGGCAGATGTCATTTTGTAGGGCGCGTTTGGGCCTCCGATGGCAGCCAGGTTTGGAGGAGGGGGCAGCTTTGGTCTGGGAGAAATCCTCGTCCTTCTGGAATTTTTGTAGGCAAAAGCCCAGGACGGGCCGCAGGCAAGTTGGCTTTGAAAGGAGGCACTTCCACCCAAGAAGCCAAACTCAAGAGCCCACTTGGCAAGTGTCATTCTGTAGGGCACGTTTGGGCCTCCGATGGCAGCCAGGTTTGGAGGAGGGGGCAGCTTTGGTCTGGGAGAAATCCTCGTCCTTCTGGAATTTTTGTAGGCAAAAGCCCTGCATGGGCCGCAGGCAAGTTGACTCCGAAAGGAGGCACTTTTCCCCAGGAAGCCAAACTCAAGAACCCTCAATGCAGGAGTCATTTTGTGGGGTTAGTTTGGGCCTCCGATGGCAGCCAGGTTTGGAGGAGGGGGCAGCTATGGTCTGGGAGAAATCCTCGTCCTTCTGGAATTTTTGGAGGCAAAAGCCCAGCACGGGCCGCAGGCTAGTTAGGCAAGTTGGCTCCGAAAGGAGGCACTTTTCCCCAAGAAGCCAAACTCAAGAGCCCACTTGGCAGATGTCATTTTGTGGGGCGCGTTTGGCCCTCTGATGGCAGCCAGGTTTGGAGGAGGGGGCAGCTTTGGTCTGGGAGAAATCCTCGTCCTTATGGAATTTTTGTAGTCTAAAGCCCAGCACGGGCCGCAGGCTAGTTAGGCAAGTTGGCTTTGAAAGGAGGCACTTTCCCCCAAGAAGCCAAACTCAAGAGCCCACTTGGCAGATGTCATTTTGTAGGGCGCGTTTGGGCCTCCGATGGCAGCCAGGTTTGGAGGAGGGGGCAGCTTTGGTCTGGGAGAAATCCTCGTCCTTCTGGAATTTTTGTAGTCAAAAGCCCAGGACGGGCCGCCGGCAAGTTAGGCAAGTTGGCTCCGAAAGGAGGCACTTTTCCCCAAGAAGCCAAACTCAAGAACCCACAATGCAGATGTCATTTTGTAGGGCGCGTTTGGGCCTCCGATGGCAGCCAGGTTTGGCGGAGGGGGCAGCTTTGGTCTGGGAGAAATCCTCGTCCTTATGGAATTTTTGGAGGCAAAAGCCCTGCATGGGCCGCAGGCAAGTTGACTCCGAAAGGAGGCACTTTTCCCCAAGAAGCCAAACTCAAGAGCCCACTTGGCAGATGTCATTTTGTAGGGCGCGTTTGGGCCTCCGATGGCAGCCAGGTTTGGAGGAGGGGGCAGCTTTGGTCTGGGAGGAATCCTCGTCCTTATGGAATTTTTGTAGCAAAAGCCCGGAACGGGACGCAGGCAAGTTGGTTTTGAAAGGAGTCACTTTTCCCCAAGAAGCCAAACTCAAGAGCCCACTTGGCAGGTGTCATTTTGTAGGGCGCGTTTGGGCCTCCGATGGCAGCCAGGTTTGGAGGAGGGGGCAGCTTTGGTCTGGGAGAAATCCTCGTCCTTATGGAATTTTTGGAGGCAAAAGCCCAGGACGGGCCGCAGGCAAGTTGGCTTTGAAAGGAGGCACTTCCACCCAAGAAGCCAAACTCAAGAGCCCACTTGGCAGATGTCATTTTGTAGGGCGCGTTTGGGCCTCCGATGGCAGCCAGGTTTGGAGGAGGGGGCAGCTTTGGTCTGGGAGAAATCCTCGTCCTTATGGAATTTTTGTAGGCAAAAGCCCTGCATGGGCCGCCGGCAAGTTGACTCCGAAAGGAGGCACTTTTCACCAAGAAGCCAAACTCAAGAGCCCACTTGGCAGATGTCATTTTGTAGGGCGCGTTTGGGCCTCCGATGGCAGCCAGGTTTGGAGGAGGGGGCAGCTTTGGTCTGGGAGAAATCCTCGTCCTTATGGAATTTTTGTAGGCAAAAGCCCAGGATGGGCCGCAGGCAAGTTAGGCAAGTTGGCTTTGAAAGGAGGCACTTTTCCCCAAGAAGCCAAACTCAAGAGCCCACTTGGCAGGTGTCATTTTGTAGGGCGCGTTTGGGCCTCCGATGGCAGCCAGGTTTGGAGGAGGGGGCAGCTTTGGTCTGGGAGAAATCCTCGTCCTTATGGAATTTTTGTAGGCAAAAGCCCAGGATGGGCCGCAGGCAAGTTAGGCAAGTTGGCTTTGAAAGGAGGCACTTTTCCCCAAGAAGCCAAACTCAAGAGCCCACTTGGCAGGTGTCATTTTGTAGGGCGCGTTTGGGCCTCCGATGGCAGCCAGGTTTGGAGGAGGGGGCAGCTTTGGTCTGGGAGAAATCCTCGTCCTTATGGAATTTTTGTAGTCTAAAGCCCAGCACGGGCTGCAGGCAAGTTGGCTTTGAAAGGAGGCACTTTCACCTAAGAAGCCAAACTCAGGAGCCCACTTGGCAGATGTCATTTTGTAGGGCGCGTTTGGGCCACCGATGGCAGCCAGGTTTGGAGGAGGGGGCAGCTTTGGTCTGGGAGAAATCCTCGTCCTTATGGAATTTTTGTAGGCAAAAGCCCAGAATGGGCCGCAGGCTGGTTAGGCAAGTTGGCTTTGAATGGAGGCACTTTTCCGCAAGAAGCCAAACTCAAGAGCCCACTTGGCAGGTGTCATTTTGTAGGGCGCGTTTGGGCCTCCGATGGCAGCCAGGTTTGGAGGAGGGGGCAGCTTTGGTCTGGGAGAAATCCTCGTCCTTATGGAATTTTTGTAGGCAAAAGCCCAGGACGGGCCACAGGCAAGTTGGCTTTGAAAGGAGGCACTTCCACCCAAGAAGCCAAACTCAAGAGCCCACTTGGCAGATGTCATTTTGTAGGGCACGTTTGGGCCTCTGATTGCAGCCAGCTTTGGAGGAGGGGGCAGCTTTGGACTGGGAGAAATCCTCGTCCTTATGGAATTTTTGTAGGCAAAAGCCCTGCATGGGCCGCCGGCAAGTTGACTCCGAAAGGAGGCACTTTTCCCCAAGAAGCCAAACTCAAGAGCCCACTTGGCAGATGTCATTTTGTAGGGCGCGTTTGGGCCTCCGATGGCAGCCAGGTTTGGAGGAGGGGGCAGCTTTGGTCTGGGAGAAATCCTCGTCCTTCTGGAATTTTTGTAGGCAAAAGCCCAGGACGGGCCGCAGGCAAGTTGGCTTTGAAAGGAGGCACTTCCACCCAAGAAGCCAAACTCAAGAGCCCACTTGGCAGATGTCATTTTGTAGGGCGCGTTTGGGCCTCCGATGGCAGCCAGGTTTGGAGGAGGGGGCAGCTTTGGTCTGGGAGAAATCCTCGTCCTTATGGAATTTTTGTAGGCAAAAGCCCAGGACGGGCCGCAGGCAAGTTGACTCCGAAAGGAGGCACTTTTCCCCAAGAAGCCAAACTCAAGAACCCTCAATGCAGGTGTCATTTTGTGGGGCGCGTTTGGGCCTCCGATGGCAGCCAGGTTTGGAGGAGGGGGCAGCTTTGGTCTGGGAGAAATCCTCGTCCTTATGGAATTTTTGGAGGCAAAAGCCCTGCATGGGCCGCAGGCAAGTTAGGCAAGTTGGCTCCGAAAGGAGGCACTTTTCCCCAGGAAGCCAAACTCCAGAACCCTCAATGCAGATGTCATTTTGTGGGGCGCGTTTGGGCCTCCGATGGCAGCCAGGTTTGGAGGAGGGGGCAGCTTTGGTCTGGGAGAAATCCTCGTCCTTATGGAATTTTTGTCGTCTAAAGCCCAGCACGGGCTGCAGGCAAGTTGGCTTTGAAAGGAGGCACTTTCCCCCAAGAAGCCAAACTCAGGAGCCCACTTGGCAGATGTCATTTTGTAGGGCGCGTTTGGGCCTCCGATGGCAGCCAGGTTTGGAGGAGGGGGCAGCTTTGGTCTGGGAGAAATCCTCGTCCTTATGGAATTTTTGGAGGCAAAAGCCCAGAATGGGCCGCAGGCTAGTTAGGCAAGTTGGCTTTGAAAGGAAGCACTTTTCCGCAAGAAGCCAAACTCAAGAGCCCACTTGGCAGGTGTCATTTTGTAGGGCACGTTTGGGCCTCTGATGGCAGCCAGGTTTGGAGGAGGGGGCAGCTTTGGTCTGGGAGAAATCCTCGTCCTCATGGAATTTTTGTAGGCAAAAGCCCTGCATGGGCCGCCGGCAAGTTGACTCCGAAAGGAGGCACTTTTCCGCAAGAAGCCAATCTCAAGAGCCCACTTGGCAGATGTCATTTTGTAGGGCGCGTTTGGGCCTCCGATGGCAGCCAGGTTTGGAGGAGGGGGCAGCTTTGGTCTGGGAGAAATCCTCGTCCTTATGGAATTTTTGTAGGCAAAAGCCCAGGACGGGCCGCAGGCAAGTTAGGCAAGTTGGCTCCGAAAGGAGGCACTTTTCCCCAGGAAGCCAAACTCAAGAACCCACAATGCAGATGTCCTTTTGTAGGGCGCGTTTGGGCCTCCGATGGCAGCCAGGTTTGGAGGAGGGGGCAGCTTTGTTCTGGGAGAAATCCTCGTCCTTATGGAATTTTTGTACTCAAAAGCTCAGGACGGGCCGCAGGCAAGTTAGGCAAGTTGGCTCCGAAAGGAGGCACTTTTCCCCAAGAAGCCAAACTCAAGAGCCCACTTGGCAGATGTCATTTTGTAGGGCGCGTTTGGGCCTCCGATGGCAGCCAGGTTTGGAGGAGGGGGCAGCTTTGGTCTGGGAGAAATCCTCGTCCTTCTGGAATTTTTGGAGGCACAAGCCCAGGACGGGCCGCAGGCAAGTTGGCTTTGAAAGGAGGCACTTTTCCCCAAGAAGCCAAACTCAAGAACCCACAATGCAGATGTCATTTTGTAGGGCGTGTTTGGGCCTCCGATGGCAGCCAGGTTTGGAGGAGGGGGCAGCTTTGGTCTGGGAGAAATCCTCGTCCTTATGGAATTTTTGTAGTCTACAGCCCAGCACGGGCCGCAGGCTAGTTAGGCAAGTTGGCTTTGAAAGGAGGCACTTTTCCCCAAGAAGCCAAACTCAAGAGCCCACTTGGCAGATGTCATTTTGTAGGGCGCGTTTGGGCCTCCGATGGCAGCCAGGTTTGGAGGAGGGGGCAGCTTTGGTCTGGGAGAAATCCTCGTCCTTCTGGAATTTTTGTAGGCAAAAGCCCAGGACGGGCCGCAGGCAAGTTGGCTTTGAAAGGAGGCACTTCCACCCAAGAAGCCAAACTCAAGAGCCCACTTGGCAGGTGTCATTTTGTAGGGCGCGTTTGGGCCTCCGATGGCAGCCAGGTTTGGAGGAGGGGGCAGCTTTGGTCTGGGAGAAATCCTCGTCCTTCTGGAATTTTTGTAGGCAAAAGCCCAGGACGGGCCGCAGGCAAGTTGACTCCGAAAGGAGGCACTTTTCCCCAGGAAGCCAAACTCAAGAACCCTCAATGCAGGTGTCATTTTGTGGGGCGCGTTTGGGCCTCCGATGGCAGCCAGGTTTGGAGGAGGGGGCGGCTTTGGTCTGGGAGAAATCCTCATCCTTCTGGAATTTTTGGAGGCAAAAGCCCAGGACGGGCCGCAGGCAAGTTAGGCAAGTTGGCTCCGAAAGGAGGCACTTTTCCCCAAGAAGCCAAACTCAAGAGCCCACTTGGCAGATGTCATTTTGTGGGGCGCGTTTGGGCCTCTGATGGCAGCCAGGTTTGGAGGAGGGGGCAGCTTTGGTCTGGGAGAAATCCTCGTCCTTATGGAATTTTTGTAGGCAAAAGCCCTGCATGGGCCGCAGGCAAGTTGACTCCGAAAGGAGGCACTTTTCCCCAGAAAGCCAAACTCAAGAGCCCACTTGGCAGATGTCATTTTGTAGGGCGCGTTTGGGCCTCCGATGGCAGCCAGGTTTGGAGGAGCGGGCAGCTTTGGTCTGGGAGGAATCCTCGTCCTTATGGAATTTTTGTAGCAAAAGCCCGGGACGGGACGCAGGCAAGTTGGTTTTGAAAGGAGGCACTTTTCCCCAAGAAGCCAAACTCAAGAGCCCACTTGGCAGGTGTCATTATGTAGGGCGCGTTTGGGCCTCCGATGGCAGCCAGGTTTGGAGGAGGGGGCAGCTTTGTTCTGGGAGAAATTCTTGTCCTTATGGAATTTTTGTTGGCAAAAGCCCAGGACGGTCCGCAGGCAAGTTAGGCAAGTTGGCTATGAAAGGAGGCACTTTCCCCAAGAAGCCAAACTCAAGAACCCACAATGCAGATGTCATTTTGTAGGGCGCGTTTGGGCCTCCGATGGCAGCCAGGTTTGGAGGAGGGGGCAGCTTTGGTCTGGGAGAAATCCTCGTCCTTCTGGAATTTTTGTAGGCAAAAGCCCAGCACGGGCCGCAGGCTAGTTAGGCAAGTTGGCTCCGAAAGGAGGCACTTTTCCCCAAGAAGCCAAACTCAAGAGCCCACTTGGCAGGTGTCATTTTGTAGGGCACGTTTGGGCCTCCGATGGCAGCCAGGTTTGGAGGAGGGGGCAGCTTTGGTCTGGGAGAAATCCTCGTCCTTCTGGAATTTTTGTAGTCAAAAGCCCAGGACGGGCCGCAGGCAAGTTAGGCAAGTTGGCTCCGAAAGGAGGCACTTTTCCCCAAGAAGCCAAACTCAAGAACCCACAATGCAGATGTCATTTTGTAGGGCGCGTTTGGGCCTCCGATGGCAGCCAGGTTTGGAGGAGGGGGCAGCTTTGTTCTGGGTGAAATCCTCGTCCTTCTGGAATTTTTGTAGGCATAAGCCCAGGACGGGACGCAGGCAAGTTGGCTTTGAAAGGAGGCACTTTCCCCCAAGAAGCAAAACTGAAGAGCCCACTTGGCAGATGTCATTTTGTAGGGCGCGTTTGGGCCTCCGATGGCAGCCAGGTTTGGAGGAGGGGGCAGCTTTGGTCTGGGAGAAATCCTCGTCCTTCTGGAATTTTTGTAGGCAAAAGCCCAGGACGGGCCGCAGGCAAGTTGGCTTTGAAAGGAGGCACTTCCACCCAAGAAGCCAAACTCAAGAGCCCACTTGGCAGGTGTCATTCTGTAGGGCACGTTTGGGCCTCCGATGGCAGCCAGGTTTGGAGGAGGGGGCAGCTTTGGTCTGGGAGAAATCCTCGTCCTTCTGGAATTTTTGTAGGCAAAAGCCCAGGACGGGCCGCAGGCAAGTTGACTCCGAAAGGAGGCACTTTTCCCCAGGAAGCCAAACTCAAGAGTCCACTTGGCAGATGTCATTTTGTGGGGCGCGTTTGGCCCTCTGATGGCAGCCAGGTTTGGAGGAGGGGGCAGCTTTGGTCTGGGAGAAATCCTCGTCCTTATGGAATTTTTGGAGGCAAAAGCCCAGGACAGGCCGCAGGCAAGTTGGCTTTGAAAGGAGCCACTTTCCCCCAAGAAGCCAAACTCAAGAGCCCACTTGGCAGGTGTCATTTTGTAGGGCGCGTTTGGGCCTCCGATGGCAGCCAGGTTTGGAGGAGGGGGCAGCTTTGGTCTGGGAGAAATCCTCGTCCTTATGGAATTTTTGTCGGCAAAAGCCCTGCATGGGCCGCAGGCAAGTTGACTCCGAAAGGAGGCGCTTTTCCCCAGGAAGCCAAACTCAAGAGCCCACTTGGCAGATGTCCGTTTGTAGGGCGCGTTTGGGCCTCCGATGGCAGCCAGGTTTGGAGGAGGGGGCAGCTTTGTTCTGGGAGAAATCCTCGTCCTTCTGGAATTTTTGTACTCAAAAGCCCAGGACGGGCCGCAGGCAAGTTAGGCAAGTTGGCTCCGAAAGGAGGCACTTTTCCCCAAGAAGCCAAACTCAAGAACCCACAATGCAGATGTCATTTTGTAGGGCGCGTTTGGGCCTCTGAGGGCAGCCAGGTTTGGAGGAGGGGGCAGCTTTGGTCTGGGAGAAATCCTCGTCCTTATGGAATTTTTGTAGTCTAAAGCCCAGCACGGGCCGCAGGCTAGTTAGGCAAGTTGGCTTTGAAAGGAGGCACTTTTCCGCAAGAAGCCAAACTCAAGAGCCCACTTGGCAGATGTCATTTTGTAGGGCGCGTTTGGGCCTCCGATGGCAGCCAGGTTTGGAGGAGGGGGCAGCTTTGGTCTGGGAGAAATCCTTGTCCTTCTGGAATTTTTGTAGGCAAAAGCCCAGGACGGGCCGCAGGCAAGTTGGCTTTGAAAGGAGGCACTTCCACCCAAGAAGCCAAACTCAAGAGCCCACTTGGCAGGTGTCATTTTGTAGGGCACGTTTGGGCCTCCGATGGCAGCCAGGTTTGGAGGAGGGGGCAGCTTTGGTCTGGGAGAAATCCTCGTCCTTCTGGAATTTTTGTAGGCAAAAGCCCTGCATGGGCCGCAGGCAAGTTGACTCCGAAAGGAGGCACTTTTCCCCAGGAAGCCAAACTCAAGAACCCTCAATGCAGGTGTCATTTTGTGGGGCGCGTTTGGGCCTCCGATGGCAGCCAGGTTTGGAGGAGGGGGCAGCTTTGGTCTGGGAGAAATCCTCGTCCTTATGGAATTTTTGTAGTCTAAAGCCCAGCACGGGCCGCAGGCTAGTTAGGCAAGTTGGCTTTGAAAGGAGGCACTTTCCCCCAAGAAGCCAAACTCAAGAGCCCACTTGGCAGATGTCATTTTGTAGGGCGCGTTTGGGCCTCCGATGGCAGCCAGGTTTGGAGGAGGGGGCAGCTTTGGTCTGGGAGAAATCCTCGTCCTTATGGAATTTTTGTATGCAAAAGCCCAGGACGGGCCGCAGGCAAGTTGGCTTTGAAAGGAGGCACTTCCACCCAAGAAGCCAAACTCAAGAGCCCACTTGGCAGATGTCATTTTGTAGGGCGCGTTTGGGCCTCCGATGGCAGCCAGGTTTGGAGGAGGGGGCAGCTTTGGTCTGGGAGAAATCCTCGTCCTTCTGGAATTTTTGGAGGCAAAAGCCCAGGACGGGCCGCAGGCAAGTTAGGCATTTTGGCTCCGAATGGAGGCACTTTTCCCCAAGAAGCCAAACTCAAGAGCCCACTTGGCAGGTGTCATTTTGTAGGGCGCGTTTGGGCCTCCGATGGCAGCCAGGTTTGGAGGAGGGGGCAGCTTTGTTCTGGGAGAAATCCTCGTCCTTATGGAATTTTTGTAGGCACAAGCCCAGGACGGGCCGCAGGCAAGTTGGCTTTGAAAGGAGGCACTTTCCCCCAAGAAGCCAAACTCAAGAGCCCACTTGGCAGGTGTCATTTTGTAGGGCGCGTTTGGGCCTCCGGTGGCAGCCAGGTTTGGAGGAGGGGGCAGCTTTGGTCTGGGAGAAATCCTCGTCCTTCTGGAATTTTTGTAGGCAAAAGCCCTGCATGGGCCGCAGGCAAGTTGACTCCGAAAGGAGGCACTTTTCCCCAGGAAGCCAAACTCAAGAGCCCACTTGGCAGATGTCCGTTTGTAGGGCGCGTTTGGGCCTCTGATGGCAGCCAGGTTTGGAGGAGGGGGCAGCTTTGTTCTGGGAGAAATCCTCGTCCTTCTGGAATTTTTGTACTCAAAAGCCCAGGACGGGCCGCAGGCAAGTTAGGCAAGTTGGCTCCGAAAGGAGGCACTTTTCCCCAAGAAGCCAAACTCAAGAGCCCACTTGGCAGATGTCATTTTGTAGGGCGCGTTTGGGCCTCTGATGGCAGCCAGGTTTGGAGGAGGGGGCAGCTTTGGTCTGGGAGAAATCCTCGTCCTTATGGAATTTTTGTAGTCTAAAGCCCAGCACGGGCCGCAGGCTAGTTAGGCAAGTTGGCTTTGAAAGGAGGCACTTTTCCGCAGGAAGCCAAACTCAAGAGCCCACTTGGCAGATGTCATTTTGTAGGGCACGTTTGGGCCTCCGATGGCAGCCAGGTTTGGAGGAGGGGGCAGCTTTGGTCTGGGAGAAATCCTCGTCCTTCTGGAATTTTTGTAGGCAAAAGCCCTGCATGGGCCGCAGGCAAGTTGACTCCGAAAGGAGGCAATTTTCCCCAGGAAGCCAAACTCAAGAACCCTCAATGCAGGTGTCATTTTGTGGGGCGCGTTTGGGCCTCCGATGGCAGCCAGGTTTGGAGGAGGGGGCAGCTTTGGTCTGGGAGAAATCCTCGTCCTTATGGAATTTTTGTAGTCTAAAGCCCAGCACGGGCCGCAGGCAAGTTAGGCAAGTTGGCTTTGAAAGGAGGCACTTTCCCCCAAGAAGCCAAACTCAAGAGCCCACTTGGCAGATGTCATTTTGTAGGGCGCGTTTGGGCCTCCGATGGCAGCCAGGTTTGGAGGAGGGGGCAGCTTTGGTCTGGGAGAAATCCTCGTCCTTATGGAATTTTTGTAGGCAAAAGCCCAGGACGGGCCGCAGGCAAGTTGGCTTTGAAAGGAGGCACTTCCACCCAAGAAGCCAAACTCAAGAGCCCACTTGGCAGATGTCATTTTGTAGGGCGCGTTTGGGCCTCCGATGGCAGCCAGGTTTGGAGGAGGGGGCAGCTTTGGTCTGGGAGAAATCCTCGTCCTTATGGAATTTTTGTCGGCAAAAGCCCTGCATGGGCCGCCGGCAAGTTAACTCCGAAAGGAGGCACTTTTCCGCAAGAAGCCAAACTCAAGAGCCCACTTGGCAGATGTCATTTTGTAGGGCGCGTTTGGGCCTCCGATGGCAGCCAGGTTTGGAGGAGGGGGCAGCTTTGGTCTGGGAGAAATCCTCGTCCTTATGGAATTTTTGTAGGCACAAGCCCAGGACGGGCCGCAGGCAAGTTGGCTTTGAAAGGAGGCTCTTTCCCCCAAGAAGCCAAACTCAAGAGCCCACTTGGCAGGTGTCATTTTGTAGGGCGCGTTTGGGCCTCCGATGGCAGCCAGGTTTGGAGGAGGGGGCAGCTTTGGTCTGGGAGAAATCCTCGTCCTTATGGAATTTTTGTCGGCAAAAGCCCTGCATGGGCCGCAGGCAAGTTGACTCCGAAAGGAGGCACTTTTCCCCAGGAAGCCAAACTCAAGAGCCCACTTGGCAGATGTCATTTTGTAGGGCGCGTTTGGGCCTCCGATGGCAGCCAGGTTTGGAGGAGGGGGCAGCTTTGGTCTGGGAGGAATCCTCGTCCTTATGGAATTTTTGTAGCAAAAGCCCGGGATTGGACGAAGGCAAGTTGGTTTTGAAAGGAGTCACTTTTCCCCAAGAAGCCAAACTCAAGAGCCCACTTGGCAGGTGTCATTTTGTAGGGCACGTTTGGGCCTCCGATGGCAGCCAGGTTTGGAGGAGGGGGCAGCTTTGGTCTGGGAGAAATCCTCGTCCTTATGGAATTTTTGGAGGCAAAAGCCCAGGACGGGCCGCAGGCAAGTTAGGCAAGTTGGCTCCGAAAGGAGGCACTTTTCCCCAAGAAGCCAAACTCCAGAACCCTCAATGCAGATGTCATTTTGTGGGGCGCGTTTGGGCCTCCGATGGCAGCCAGGTTTGGAGGAGGGGGCAGCTTTGGTCTGGGAGAAATCCTCGTCCTTATGGAATTTTTGTAGTCTAAAGCCCAGCACGGGCCGCAGGCTAGTTAGGCAAGTTGGCTTTGAAAGGAGGCACTTTCCCCCAAGAAGCCAAACTCAAGAGCCCACTTGGCAGGTGTCATTTTGTAGGGCGCGTTTGGGCCTCCGATGGCAGCCAGGTTTGGAGGAGGGGGCAGCTTTGGTCTGGGAGAAATCCTCGTCCTTCTGGAATTTTTGTAGGCAAAAGCCCAGGACGGGCCGCAGGCAAGTTGTCTTTGAAAGGAGGTACTTTTCCGCAAGAAGCCAAACTCAAGAGCCCACTTGGCAGATGTCATTTTGTAGGGCGCGTTTGGGCCTCCGATGGCAGCCAGGTTTGGAGGAGGGGGCAGCTTTGGTCTGGGAGAAATCCTCGTCCTTCTGGAATTTTTGGAGGCAAAAGCCCAGCACGGGCCGCAGGCAAGTTAGGCATTTTGGCTCCGAATGCAGGCACTTTTCCCCAGGAAGCCAAACTCAAGAGCCCACTTGGCAGATGTCATTTTGTAGGGCGCGTTTGGGCCTCCGATGGCAGCCAGGTTTGGAGGAGGGGGCAGCTTTGTTCTGGGAGAAATCCTCGTCCTTATGGAATTTTTGTAGTCTAAAGCCCAGCACGGGCCGCAGGCAAGTTAGGCAAGTTGGCTCCGAAAGGAGGCACTTTTCCCCAAGAAGCCAAACTCAAGAGCCCACTTGGCAGATGTCATTTTGTAGGGCGCGTTTGGGCCTCTGATGGCAGCCAGGTTTGGAGGAGGGGGCAGCTTTGGTCTGGGAGAAATCCTCGTCCTTATGGAATTTTTGTAGTCTAAAGCCCAGCACGGGCCGCAGGCTAGTTTGGCAAGTTGGCTTTGAAAGGAGGCACTTTCCCCCAAGAAGCCAAACTCAAGAGCCCACTTGGCAGATGTCATTTTGTAGGGCGCGTTTGGGCCTCCGATGGCAGCCAGGTTTGGAGGAGGGGGCAGCTTTGTTCTGGGAGAAATCCTCGTCCTTATGGAATTTTTGTAGGCACAAGCCCAGGACGGGCCGCAGGCAAGTTGGCTTTGAAAGGAGGCACTTTCACCCAAGAAGCCAAACTCAAGAGCCCACTTGGCAGGTGTCATTTTGTAGGGCGCGTTTGGGCCTCCGATGGCAGCCAGGTTTGGAGGAGGGGGCAGCTTTGGTCTGGGAGAAATCCTCGTCCTTATGGAATTTTTGTCGGCAAAAGCCCTGCATGGGCCGCAGGCAAGTTGACTCCGAAAGGAGGCACTTTTCCCCAGGAAGCCAAACTCAAGAGCCCACTTGGCAGATGTCCGTTTGTAGGGCGCGTTTGGGCCTCCGATGGCAGCCAGGTTTGGAGGAGGGGGCAGCTTTGGTCTGGGAGAAATCCTCGTCCTTCTGGAATTTTTGTACTCAAAAGCTCAGGACGGGCCGCAGGCAAGTTAGGCAAGTTGGCTCCGAAAGGAGGCACTTTTCCCCAAGAAGCCAAACTCAAGAGCCCACTTGGCAGATGTCATTTTGTAGGGCGCGTTTGGGCCTCTGATGGCAGCCAGGTTTGGAGGAGGGGGCAGCTTTGGTCTGGGAGAAATCCTCGTCCTTATGGAATTTTTGTAGTCTAAAGCCCAGCACGGGCCGCAGGCTAGTTAGGCAAGTTGGCTTTGAAAGGAGGCACTTTCCCCCAAGAAGCCAAACTCAAGAGCCCACTTGGCAGGTGTCATTTTGTAGGGCGCGTTTGGGCCTCCGATGGCAGCCAGGTTTGGAGGAGGGGGCAGCTTTGGTCTGGGAGAAATCCTCGTCCTTATGGAATTTTTGTAGTCTAAAGCCCAGCACGGGCCGCAGGCAAGTTGGCTTTGAAAGGAGGCACTTCCACCCAAGAAGCCAAACTCAAGAGCCCACTTGGCAGGTGTCATTTTGTAGGGCACGTTTGGGCCTCCGATGGCAGCCAGGTTTGGAGGAGGGGGCAGCTTTGGTCTGGGAGAAATCCTCGTCCTTCTGGAATTTTTGTAGGCAAAAGCCCTGCATGGGCCGCAGGCAAGTTGACTCCGAAAGGAGGCAATTTTCCCCAGGAAGCCAAACTCAAGAACCCTCAATGCAGGTGTCATTTTGTGGGGCGCGTTTGGGCCTCCGATGGCAGCCAGGTTTGGAGGAGGGGGCAGCTTTGGTCTGGGAGAAATCCTCGTCCTTATGGAATTTTTGTAGTCTAAAGCCCAGCACGGGCCGCAGGCTAGTTAGGCAAGTTGGCTTTGAAAGGAGGCACTTTCCCCCAAGAAGCCAAACTCAAGAGCCCACTTGGCAGATGTCATTTTGTAGGGCGCGTTTGGGCCTCCGATGGCAGCCAGGTTTGGAGGAGGGGGCAGCTTTGGTCTGGGAGAAATCCTCGTCCTTCTGGAATTTTTGTAGGCAAAAGCCCAGGACGGGCCGCAGGCAAGTTGGCTTTGAAAGGAGGCACTTCCACCCAAGAAGCCAAACTCAAGAGCCCACTTGGCAGGTGTCATTTTGTAGGGCGCGTTTGGGCCTCCGATGGCAGCCAGGTTTGGAGGAGGGGGCAGCTTTGGTCTGGGAGACATCCTCGTCCTTATGGAATTTTTGTCGGCAAAAGCCCTGCATGGGCCGCCGGCAAGTTAACTCCGAAAGGAGGCACTTTTCCCCAAGAAGCCAAACTCAAGAGCCCACTTGGCAGATGTCATTTTGTAGGGCGCGTTTGGGCCTCCGATGGCAGCCAGGTTTGGAGGAGGGGGCAGCTTTGTTCTGGGAGAAATCCTCGTCCTTATGGAATTTTTGTAGGCACAAGGCCAGGACGGGCCGCAGGCAAGTTGGCTTTGAAAGGAGGCACTTTCCCCCAAGAAGCCAAACTCAAGAGCCCACTTGGCAGGTGTCATTTTGTAGGGCGCGTTTGGGCCTCCGATGGCAGCCAGGTTTGGAGGAGGGGGCAGCTTTGGTCTGGGAGAAATCCTCGTCCTTATGGAATTTTTGTCGGCAAAAGCCCTGCATGGGCCGCAGGCAAGTTGACTCCGTAAGGAGGCACTTTTCCCCAGGAAGCCAAACTCAAGAGCCCACTTGGCAGGTGTCATTTTGTAGGGCGCGTTTGGGCCTCCGATGGCAGCCAGGTTTGGAGGAGGGGGCAGCTTTGGTCTGGGAGAAATCCTCGTCCTTCTGGAATTTTTGGAGGCAAAAGCCCAGGATGGGCCGCAGGCAAGTTAGGCAAGTTGGCTCCGAAAGGAGGCACTTTCCCCCAAGAAGCCAAACTCCAGAACCCTCAATGCAGATGTCATTTTGTGGGGCGCGTTTGGGCCTCCGATGGCAGCCAGGTTTGGAGGAGGGGGCAGCTTTGTTCTGGGAGAAATCCTCGTCCTTATGGAATTTTTGTAGTCTAAAGCCCAGCACGGGCCGCAGGCAAGTTGGCTTTGAAAGGAGGCACTTTCCCCCAAGAAGCCAAACTCAGGAGCCAACTTGGCAGATGTAATTTTGTAGGGCGCGTTTGGGCCACCGATGGCAGCCAGGTTTGGAGGAGGGGGCAGCTTTGGTCTGGGAGAAATCCTCGTCCTTATGGAATTTTTGTCGGCAAAAGCCCTGCATGGGCCGCCGGCAAGTTGACTCCGAAAGGAGGCACTTTTCCCCAAGAAGCCAAACTCAAGAGCCCACTTGGCAGATGTCATTTTGTAGGGCGCGTTTGGGCCTCCGATGGCAGCCAGGTTTGGAGGAGGGGGCAGCTTTGGTCTGGGAGAAATCCTCGTCCTTATGGAATTTTTGTAGTCTAAAGCCCAGCACGGGCCGCAGGCTAGTTAGGCAAGTTGGCTTTGAAAGGAGGCACTTTCCCCCAAGAAGCCAAACTCAAGAGCCCACTTGGCAGATGTCATTTTGTAGGGCGCGTTTGGGCCTCCGATGGCAGCCAGGTTTGGAGGAGGGGGCAGCTTTGGTCTGGGAGAAATCCTCGTCCTTCTGGAATTTTTGTAGGCAAAAGCCCAGGACGGGCCGCAGGCAAGTTGGCTTTGAAAGGAGGCACTTCCACCCAAGAAGCCAAACTCAAGAGCCCACTTGGCAGGTGTCATTTTGTAGGGCGCGTTTGGGCCTCCGATGGCAGCCAGGTTTGGAGGAGGGGGCAGCTTTGGTCTGGGAGAAATCCTCGTCCTTCTGGAATTTTTGTAGGCAAAAGCCCTGCATGGGCCGCAGGCAAGTTGACTCCGAAAGGAGGCACTTTTCCCCAGGAAGCCAAACTCAAGAGCCCACTTGGCAGATGTCCGTTTGTAGGGCGCGTTTGGGCCTCCGATGGCAGCCAGGTTTGGAGGAGGGGGCAGCTTTGGTCTGGGAGAAATCCTCGTCCTTCTGGAATTTTTGGAGGCAAAAGCCCAGGACGGGCCGCAGGCAAGTTAGGCAAGTTGGCTCCGAAAGGAGGCACTTTTCCCCAAGAAGCCAAACTCAAGAACCCACAATGCAGATGTCCTTTTGTAGGGCGCGTTTGGGCCTCCGATGGCAGCCAGGTTTGGAGGAGGGGGCAGCTTTGGTCTGGGAGAAATCCTCGTCCTTCTGGAATTTTTGGAGGCAAAAGCCCAGGACGGGCCGCAGGCAAGTTAGGCAAGTTGGCTCCGAAAGGAGGCACTTTTCCCCAGGAAGCCAAACTCAAGAGCCCACTTGGCAAATGTCATTTTGTAGGCCGCGTTTGGGCCTCCGATGGCAGCCAGGTTTGGAGGAGGGGGCAGCTTTGTTCTGGGAGAAATCCTCGTCCTTATGGAATTTTTGTAGGCACAAGCCCAGGACGGGCCGCAGGCAAGTTGGCTTTGAAAGGAGGCACTTTCCCCCAAGAAGCCAAACTCAAGAGCCCACTTAGCAGGTGTCATTTTGTAGGGCGCGTTTGGGCCTCTGATGGCAGTCAGGTTTGGAGGAGGGGGCAGCTTTGTTCTGGGAGAAATCCTCGTCCTTATGGAATTTTTGTAGTCTAAAGCCCAGCACGGGCCGCAGGCTAGTTAGGCAAGTTGGCTTTGAAAGGAGGCACTTTTCCGCAAGAAGCCAAACTCAAGAGCCCACTTGGCAGATGTCATTTTGTAGGGCGCGTTTGGGCCTCTGATGGCAGCCAGGTTTGGAGGAGGGGGCAGCTTTGGTCTGGGAGAAATCCTCGTCCTTATGGAATTTTTGTAGTCTAAAGCCCAGCACGGGCCGCAGGATAGTTAGGCAAGTTGGCTTTGAAAGGAGGCACTTTTCCCCAAGAAGCCAAACTCAAGAGCCCACTTGGCAGATGTCATTTTGTAGGGCGCGTTTGGGCCTCCGATGGCAGCCAGGTTTGGAGGAGGGGGCAGCTTTGGTCTGGGAGAAATCCTCGTCCTTCTGGAATTTTTGTAGGCAAAAGCCCAGGACGGGCCGCAGGCAAGTTGGCTTTGAAAGGAGGCACTTCCACCCAAGAAGCCAAACTCAAGAGCCCACTTGGCAGGTGTAATTTTGTAGGGCACGTTTGGGCCTCTGATGGCAGCCAGGTTTGGAGGAGGGGGCAGCTTTGGTCTGGGAGAAATCCTCGTCCTTCTGGAATTTTTGTAGGCAAAAGCCCTGCATGGGCCGCAGGCAAGTTGACTCCGAAAGGAGGCACTTTTCCCCAGGAAGCCAAACTCAAGAACCCTCAATGCAGGTGTCATTTTGTGGGGCGCGTTTGGGCCTCCGATGGCAGCCAGGTTTGGAGGAGGGGGCAGCTTTGGTCTGGGAGAAATCCTCGTCCTTCTGGAATTTTTGGAGGCAAAAGCCCAGGACGGGCCGCAGGCAAGTTAGGCAAGTTGGCTCCGAAAGGAGGCACTTTTCCCCAAGAAGCCAAACTCAAGAGCCCACTTGGCAGATGTCATTTTGTGGGGCGCGTTTGGGCCTCTGATGGCAGCCAGGTTTGGAGGAGGGGGCAGCTTTG
Source organism: Cinclus cinclus (assembly GCF_963662255.1). Taxonomy (NCBI): domain Eukaryota; kingdom Metazoa; phylum Chordata; class Aves; order Passeriformes; family Cinclidae; genus Cinclus; species Cinclus cinclus. Next base: position 194,601 of record NW_026912151.1, read on the forward strand.
GTCTGGGAGAAATCCTCGTCCTTATGGAATTTTTGTCGGCAAAAGCCCTGCATGGGCCGCCGGCAAGTTAACTCCGAAAGGAGGCACTTTTCCGCAAGAAGCCAAACTCAAGAGCCCACTTGGCAGATGTCATTTTGTAGGGCGCGTTTGGGCCTCCGATGGCAGCCAGGTTTGGAGGAGGGGGCAGCTTTGTTCTGGGAGAAATCCTCGTCCTTATGGAAATTTTGTAGGCACAAGCCCTGCATGGGCCGCAGGCAAGTTGGCTTTGAAAGGAGGCACTTTCCCCCAAGAAGCCAAACTCAAGAGCCCACTTGGCAGGTATCATTTTGTAGGGCGCGTTTGGGCCTCCGATGGCAGCCAGGTTTGGAGGAGGGGGCAGCTTTGGTCTGGGAGAAATCCTCGTCCTTATGGAATTTTTGTCGGCAAAAGCCCTGCATGGGCCGCAGGCAAGTTGACTCCGAAAGGAGGCACTTTTCCCCAGGAAGCCAAACTCAAGAGCCCACTTGGCAGATGTCATTTTGTAGGGCACGTTTGGGCCTCCGATGGCAGCCAGGTTTGGAGGAGGGGGCAGCTTTGGTCTGGGAGGAATCCTCGTCCTTATGGAATTTTTGTAGCAAAAGCCGGGATTGGACGCAGGCAAGTTGGTTTTGAAAGGAGTCACTTTTCCCCAAGAAGCCAAACTCAAGAGCCCACTTGGCAGGTGTCATTTTGTAGGGCACGTTTGGGCCTCCGATGGCAGCCAGGTTTGGAGGAGGGGGCAGCTTTGGTCTGGGAGAAATCCTCGTCCTTTTGGAATTTTTGTAGGCAAAAGCCCAGGACGGGCCGCAGGCAAGTTAGGCAAGTTGGCTCCGAAAGGAGGCACTTTTCCCCAAGAAGCCAAACTCAAGAACCCTCAATGCAGATGTCATTTTGTGGGGCACGTTCGGGCCTCTGATGGCAGCCAGGTTTGGAGGAGGGGGCAGCTTTGGTCTGGGAGAAATCCTCGTCCTTATGGAATTTTTGTAGTCTAAAGCCCAGCACGGGCCGCAGGCTAGTTAGGCAAGTTGGCTTTGAAAGGAGGCACTTTTCCGCAAGAAGCCAAACTCAAGAGCCCACTTGGCAAATGTCATTTTGTAGGGCGCGTTTGGGCCTCCGATGGCAGCCAGGTTTGGAGGAGGGGGCAGCTTTGGTCTGGGAGAAATCCTCGTCCTTCTGGAATTTTTGTAGGCAAAAGCCCTGCATGGGCCGCAGGCAAGTTGACTCCGAAAGGAGGCACTTTTCCCCAGGAAGCCAAACTCAAGAACCCTCAACGCAGGTGTCATTTTGTGGGGCGCGTTTGGGCCTCCGATGGCAGCCAGGTTTGGAGGAGGGGGCAGCTTTGGTCTGGGAGAAATCCTCGTCCTTCTGGAATTTTTGTAGGCAAAAGCCCAGGACGGGCCGCAGGCAAGTTGGCATTGAAAGGAGGCACTTTTCCGCAAGAAGCCAAACTCAAGAGCCCACTTGGCAGATGTCATTTTGTAGGGCGCGTTTGGGCCTCCGATGGCAGCCAGGTTTGGAGGAGGGGGCAGCTTTGTTCTGGGAGAAATCCTCGTCCTTATGGAATTTTTGTAGGCACAAGCCCAGGACGGGCCGCAGGCAAGTTGGCTTTGAAAGGAGGCACTTTTCCGCAAGAAGCCAAACTCAAGAGCCCACTTGGCAGGTGTCATTTTGTAGGGCGCGTTTGGGCCTCCGATGGCAGTCAGGTTTGGAGGAGGGGGCAGCTTTGGTCTGGGAGAAATCCTCGTCCTTATGGAATTTTTGTCGGCAAAAGCCCTGCATGGGCCGCAGGCAAGTTGACTCCGAAAGGAGGCACTTTTCCCCAGGAAGCCAAACTCAAGAGCCCACTTGGCAGATGTCCGTTTGTAGGGCGCGTTTGGGCCTCCGATGGCAGCCAGGTTTGGAGGAGGGGGCAGCTTTGTTCTGGGAGAAATCCTCGTCCTTCTGGAATTTTTGTACTCAAAAGCTCAGGACGGGCCGCAGGCAAGTTAGGCAAGTTGGCTCCGAAAGGAGGCACTTTTCCCCAAGAAGCCAAACTCAAGAGCCCACTTGGCAGATGTCATTTTGTAGGGCGCGTTTGGGCCTCTGATGGCAGCCAGGTTTGGAGGAGGGGGCAGCTTTGGTCTGGGAGAAATCCTCGTCCTTATGGAATTTTTGTAGTCTAAAGCCCAGCACGGGCCGCAGGCTAGTTAGGCAAGTTGGCTTTGAAAGGAGGCACTTTCCCCCAAGAAGCCAAACTCAAGAGCCCACTTGGCAGGTGTCATTTTGTAGGGCGCGTTTGGGCCTCCGATGGCAGCCAGGTTTGGAGGAGGGGGCAGCTTTGGTCTGGGAGAAATCCTCGTCCTTATGGAATTTTTGTAGTCTAAAGCCCAGCACGGGCCGCAGGCAAGTTGGCTTTGAAAGGAGGCACTTCCACCCAAGAAGCCAAACTCAAGAGCCCACTTGGCAGGTGTCATTTTGTAGGGCACGTTTGGGCCTCCGATGGCAGCCAGGTTTGGAGGAGGGGGCAGCTTTGGTCTGGGAGAAATCCTCGTCCTTCTGGAATTTTTGTAGGCAAAAGCCCTGCATGGGCCGCAGGCAAGTTGACTCCGAAAGGAGGCAATTTTCCCCAGGAAGCCAAACTCAAGAACCCTCAATGCAGGTGTCATTTTGTGGGGCGCGTTTGGGCCTCCGATGGCAGCCAGGTTTGGAGGAGGGGGCAGCTTTGGTCTGGGAGAAATCCTCGTCCTTATGGAATTTTTGTAGGCAAAAGCCCAGCACGGGCCGCAGGCTAGTTAGGCAAGTTGGCTTTGAAAGGAGGCACTTTCCCCCAAGAAGCCAAACTCAAGAGCCCACTTGGCAGATGTCATTTTGTAGGGCGCGTTTGGGCCTCCGATGGCAGCCAGGTTTGGAGGAGGGGGCAGCTTTGGTCTGGGAGAAATCCTCGTCCTTCTGGAATTTTTGTAGGCAAAAGCCCAGGACGGGCCGCAGGCAAGTTGGCTTTGAAAGGAGGCACTTCCACCCAAGAAGCCAAACTCAAGAGCCCACTTGGCAGGTGTCATTTTGTAGGGCGCGTTTGGGCCTCCGATGGCAGCCAGGTTTGGAGGAGGGGGCAGCTTTGGTCTGGGAGAAATCCTCGTCCTTCTGGAATTTTTGTAGGCAAAAGCCCTGCATGGGCCGCCGGCAAGTTAACTCCGAAAGGAGGCACTTTTCCCCAAGAAGCCAAACTCAAGAGCCCACTTGGCAGATGTCATTTTGTAGGGCGCGTTTGGGCCTCCGATGGCAGCCAGGTTTGGAGGAGGGGGCAGCTTTGTTCTGGGAGAAATCCTCGTCCTTATGGTATTTTTGTAGCACAAGCCCAGGACGGGCCGCAGGCAAGTTGGCTTTGAAAGGAGGCACTTTCCCCCAAGAAGCCAAACTCAAGAGCCCACTTGGCAGGTGTCATTTTGTAGGGCGCGTTTGGGCCTCCGATGGCAGCCAGGTTTGGAGGAGGGGGCAGCTTTGGTCTGGGAGAAATCCTCGTCCTCATGGAATTTTTGTAGGCAAAAGCCCTGCATGGGCCGCAGGCAAGTTGACTCCGAAAGGAGGCACTTTTCCCCAGGAAGCCAAACTCAAGAGCCCACTTGGCAGGTGTCATTTTGTAGGGCGCGTTTGGGCCTCCGATGGCAGCCAGGTTTGGAGGAGGGGGCAGCTTTGGTCTGGGAGAAATCCTCGTCCTTCTGGAATTTTTGGAGGCAAAAGCCCAGGACGGGCCGCAGGCAAGTTAGGCAAGTTGGCTCCGAAAGGAGGCACTTTTCCCCAAGAAGCCAAACTCAAGAACCCACAATGCAGATGTCCTTTTGTAGGGCGCGTTTGGGCCTCCGATGGCAGCCAGGTATGGAGGAGGGGGCAGCTTTGGTCTGGGAGAAATCCTCGTCCTTCTGGAATTTTTGGAGGCAAAAGCCCAGGACGGGCCGCAGGCAAGTTAGGCATTTTGGCTCCGAAAGGAGGCACTTTTCCCCAAGAACCCAAACTCAAGAGCCCACTTGGCAAATGTCATTTTGTAGGGCGCGTTTGGGCCTCCGATGGCAGCCAGGTTTGGAGGAGGGGGCAGCTTTGTTCTGGGAGAAATCCTCGTCCTTATGGAATTTTTGTAGGCACAAGCCCAGGACCGGCCGCAGGCAAGTTGGCTTTGAAAGGAGGCACTTTCCCCCAAGAAGCCAAACTCAAGAGCCCACTTAGCAGGTGTCATTTTGTAGGGCGCGTTTGGGCCTCTGATGGCAGTCAGGTTTGGAGGAGGGGGCAGCTTTGTTCTGGGAGAAATCCTCGTCCTTATGGAATTTTTGTAGTCTAAAGCCCAGCACGGGCCGCAGGCTAGTTAGGCAAGTTGGCTTTGAAAGGAGGCACTTTTCCGCAAGAAGCCAAACTCAAGAGCCCACTTGGCAGATGTCATTTTGTAGGGCGCGTTTGGGCCTCTGATGGCAGCCAGGTTTGGAGGAGGGGGCAGCTTTGGTCTGGGAGAAATCCTCGTCCTTATGGAATTTTTGTAGTCTAAAGCCCAGCACGGGCCGCAGGATAGTTAGGCAAGTTGGCTTTGAAAGGAGGCACTTTTCCCCAAGAAGCCAAACTCAAGAGCCCACTTGGCAGATGTCATTTTGTAGGGCGCGTTTGGGCCTCCGATGGCAGCCAGGTTTGGAGGAGGGGGCAGCTTTGGTCTGGGAGAAATCCTCGTCCTTCTGGAATTTTTGTAGGCAAAAGCCCAGGACGGGCCGCAGGCAAGTTGGCTTTGAAAGGAGGCACTTCCACCCAAGAAGCCAAACTCAAGAGCCCACTTGGCAGGTGTAATTTTGTAGGGCACGTTTGGGCCTCCGATGGCAGCCAGGTTTGGAGGAGGGGGCAGCTTTGGTCTGGGAGAAATCCTCGTCCTTATGGAATTTTTGGAGGCAAAAGCCCAGGACGGGCCGCAGGCAAGTTAGGCAAGTTGGCTCCGAAAGGAGGCACTTTTCCCCAAGAAGCCAAACTCAAGAGCCCACTTGGCAGATGTCATTTTGTGGGGCGCGTTTGGGCCTCTGATGGCAGCCAGGTTTGGAGGAGGGGGCAGCTTTGGTCTGGGAGAAATCCTCGTCCTTATGGAATTTTTGTCGGCAAAAGCCCTGCATGGGCCGCCGGCAAGTTAACTCCGAAAGGAGGCACTTTTCCGCAAGAAGCCAAACTCAAGAGCCCACTTGGCAGATGTCATTTTGTAGGGCGCGTTTGGGCCTCCGATGGCAGCCAGGTTTGGAGGAGGGGGCAGCTTTGTTCTGGGAGAAATCCTCGTCCTTATGGAATTTTTGTAGGCACAAGCCCAGGACGGGCCGCAGGCAAGTTGGCTTTGAAAGGAGGCACTTTCCCCCAAGAAGCCAAACTCAAGAGCCCACTTGGCAGATGTCATTTTGTAGGGCGCGTTTGGGCCTCCGATGGCAGCCAGGTTTGGAGGAGGGGGCAGCTTTGGTCTGGGAGAAATCCTCGTCCTTATGGAATTTTTGTCGGCAAAAGCCCTGCATGGGCCGCAGGCAAGTTGACTCCGAAAGGAGGCACTTTTCCCCAGGAAGCCAAACTCAAGAGCCCACTTGGCAGATGTCATTTTGTAGGGCGCGTTTGGGCCTCCGATGGCAGCCAGGTTTGGAGGAGGGGGCAGCTTTGGTCTGGGAGGAATCCTCGTCCTTATGGAATTTTTGTAGCAAAAGCCCGGGATTGGACGCAGGCAAGTTGGTTTTGAAAGGAGTCACTTTTCCCCAAGAAGCCAAACTCAAGAGCCCACTTGGCAGGTGTCATTTTGTAGGGCACGTTTGGGCCTCCGATGGCAGCCAGGTTTGGAGGAGGGGGCAGCTTTGGTCTGGGAGAAATCCTCGTCCTTATGGAATTTTTGTAGGCAAAAGCCCAGGACGGGCCGCAGGCAAGTTAGGCAAGTTGGCTCCGAAAGGAGGCACTTTTCCCCAAGAAGCCAAACTCAAGAACCCTCAATGCAGATGTCATTTTGTGGGGCACGTTCGGGCCTCTGATGGCAGCCAGGTTTGGAGGAGGGGGCAGCTTTGGTCTGGGAGAAATCCTCGTCCTTATGGAATTTTTGTAGTCTAAAGCCCAGCACGGGCCGCAGGCTAGTTAGGCAAGTTGGCTTTGAAAGGAGGCACTTTTCCGCAAGAAGCCAAACTCAAGAGCCCACTTGGCAAATGTCATTTTGTAGGGCGCGTTTGGGCCTCCGATGGCAGCCAGGTTTGGAGGAGGGGGCAGCTTTGGTCTGGGAGAAATCCTCGTCCTTCTGGAATTTTTGTAGGCAAAAGCCCTGCATGGGCCGCAGGCAAGTTGACTCCGAAAGGAGGCACTTTTCCCCAGGAAGCCAAACTCAAGAACCCTCAACGCAGGTGTCATTTTGTGGGGCGCGTTTGGGCCTCCGATGGCAGCCAGGTTTGGAGGAGGGGGCAGCTTTGGTCTGGGAGAAATCCTCGTCCTTATGGAATTTTTGGAGGCAAAAGCCCAGGACAGGCCGCAGGCAAGTTAGGCAAGTTGGCTCCGAAAGGAGGCACTTTTCCCCAAGAAGCCAAACTCCAGAACCCTCAATGCAGATGTCATTTTGTGGGGCGCGTTTGGGCCTCCGATGGCAGCCAGGTTTGGAGGAGGGGGCAGCTTTGGTCTGGGAGAAATCCTCGTCCTTATGGAATTTTTGTAGTCTAAAGCCCAGCACGGGCCGCAGGCTAGTTAGGCAAGTTGGCTTTGAAAGGAGGCACTTTCCCCCAAGAAGCCAAACTCAAGAGCCCACTTGGCAGATGTCATTTTGTAGGGCGCGTTTGGGCCTCCGATGGCAGCCAGGTTTGGAGGAGGGGGCAGCTTTGGTCTGGGAGAAATCCTCGTCCTTCTGGAATTTTTGTAGGCAAAAGCCCAGGACGGGCCGCAGGCAAGTTGGCTTTGAAAGGAGGCACTTTTCCGCAAGAAGCCAAACTCAAGAGCCCACTTGGCAGATGTCATTTTGTAGGGCGCGTTTGGGCCTCCGATGGCAGCCAGGTTTGGAGGAGGGGGCAGCTTTGGTCTGGGAGAAATCCTCGTCCTTCTGGAATTTTTGGAGGCAAAAGCCCAGCACGGGCCGCAGGCAAGTTAGGCATTTTGGCTCCGAATGCCGGCACTTTTCCCCAGGAAGCCAAACTCAAGAGCCCACTTGGCAGATGTCATTTTGTAGGGCGCGTTTGGGCCTCCGATGGCAGCCAGGTTTGGAGGAGGGGGCAGCTTTGGTCTGGGAGAAATCCTCGTCCTTATGGAATTTTTGTAGTCTAAAGCCCAGCACGGGCCGCAGGCAAGTTAGGCAAGTTGGCTCCGAAAGGAGGCACTTTTCCCCAAGAAGCCAAACTCAAGAGCCCACTTGGCAGATGTCATTTTGTAGGGCGCGTTTGGGCCTCTGATGGCAGCCAGGTTTGGAGGAGGGGGCAGCTTTGGTCTGGGAGAAATCCTCGTCCTTATGGAATTTTTGTAGTCTAAAGCCCAGCACGGGCCGCAGGCTAGTTTGGCACGTTGGCTTTGAAAGGAGGCACTTTCCCCCAAGAAGCCAAACTCAAGAGCCCACTTGGCAGATGTCATTTTGTAGGGCGCGTTTGGGCCTCCGATGGCAGCCAGGTTTGGAGGAGGGGGCAGCTTTGTTCTGGGAGAAATCCTCGTCCTTATGGAATTTTTGTAGGCACAAGCCCAGGACGGGCCGCAGGCAAGTTGGCTTTGAAAGGAGGCACTTTCACCCAAGAAGCCAAACTCAAGAGCCCACTTGGCAGGTGTCATTTTGTAGGGCGCGTTTGGGCCTCCGATGGCAGCCAGGTTTGGAGGAGGGGGCAGCTTTGGTCTGGGAGAAATCCTCGTCCTTCTGGAATTTTTGTAGGCAAAAGCCCAGGACGGGCCGCAGGCAAGTTGGCTTTGAAAGGAGGCACTTCCACCCAAGAAGCCAAACTCAAGAGCCCACTTGGCAGGTGTAATTTTGTAGGGCACGTTTGGGCCTCTGATGGCAGCCAGGTTTGGAGGTGGGGGCAGCTTTGGTCTGGGAGAAATCCTCGTCCTTCTGGAATTTTTGTAGGCAAAAGCCCTGCATGGGCCGCAGGCAAGTTGACTCCGAAAGGAGGCACTTTTCCCCAGGAAGCCAAACTCAAGAACCCTCAATGCAGGTGTCATTTTGTGGGGCGCGTTTGGGCCTCCGATGGCAGCCAGGTTTGGAGGAGGGGGCAGCTTTGGTCTGGGAGAAATCCTCGTCCTTCTGGAATTTTTGGAGGCAAAAGCCCAGGACGGGCCGCAGGCAAGTTAGGCAAGTTGGCTCCGAAAGGAGGCACTTTTCCCCAAGAAGCCAAACTCAAGAGCCCACTTGGCAGATGTCATTTTGTGGGGCGCGTTTGGGCCTCTGATGGCAGCCAGGTTTGGAGGAGGGGGCAGCTTTGGTCTGGGAGAAATCCTCGTCCTTATGGAATTTTTGTCGGCAAAAGCCCTGCATGGGCCGCCGGCAAGTTAACTCCGAAAGGAGGCACTTTTCCGCAAGAAGCCAAACTCAAGAGCCCACTTGGCAGATGTCATTTTGTAGGGCGCGTTTGGGCCTCCGATGGCAGCCAGGTTTGGAGGAGGGGGCAGCTTTGTTCTGGGAGAAATCCTCGTCCTTATGGAATTTTTGTAGGCACAAGCCCAGGACGGGCCGCAGGCAAGTTGGCTTTGAAAGGAGGCACTTTCCCCCAAGAAGCCAAACTCAAGAGCCCACTTGGCAGATGTCATTTTGTAGGGCGCGTTTGGGCCTCCGATGGCAGCCAGGTTTGGAGGAGGGGGCAGCTTTGGTCTGGGAGAAATCCTCGTCCTTATGGAATTTTTGTCGGCAAAAGCCCTGCATGGGCCGCAGGCAAGTTGACTCCGAAAGGAGGCACTTTTCCCCAGGAAGCCAAACTCAAGAGCCCACTTGGCAGATGTCATTTTGTAGGGCGCGTTTGGGCCTCCGATGGCAGCCAGGTTTGGAGGAGGGGGCAGCTTTGGTCTGGGAGGAATCCTCGTCCTTATGGAATTTTTGTAGCAAAAGCCCGGGATTGGACGCAGGCAAGTTGGTTTTGAAAGGAGTCACTTTTCCCCAAGAAGCCAAACTCAAGAGCCCACTTGGCAGGTGTCATTTTGTAGGGCACGTTTGGGCCTCCGATGGCAGCCAGGTTTGGAGGAGGGGGCAGCTTTGGTCTGGGAGAAATCCTCGTCCTTCTGGAATTTTTGTAGGCAAAAGCCCAGGACGGGCCGCAGGCAAGTTGACTCCGAAAGGAGGCACTTTTCCCCAGGAAGCCAAACTCAAGAACCCTCAACGCAGGTGTCATTTTGTGGGGCGCGTTTGGGCCTCCGATGGCAGCCAGGTTTGGAGGAGGGGGCAGCTTTGGTCTGGGAGAAATCCTCGTCCTTATGGAATTTTTGGAGGCAAAAGCCCAGGACAGGCCGCAGGCAAGTTAGGCAAGTTGGCTCCGAAAGGAGGCACTTTTCCCCAAGAAGCCAAACTCCAGAACCCTCAATGCAGATGTCATTTTGTGGGGCGCGTTTGGGCCTCCGATGGCAGCCAGGTTTGGAGGAGGGGGCAGCTTTGGTCTGGGAGAAATCCTCGTCCTTATGGAATTTTTGTAGTCTAAAGCCCAGCACGGGCCGCAGGCTAGTTAGGCAAGTTGGCTTTGAAAGGAGGCACTTTCCCCCAAGAAGCCAAACTCAAGAGCCCACTTGGCAGATGTCATTTTGTAGGGCGCGTTTGGGCCTCCGATGGCAGCCAGGTTTGGAGGAGGGGGCAGCTTTGGTCTGGGAGAAATCCTCGTCCTTCTGGAATTTTTGTAGGCAAAAGCCCAGGACGGGCCGCAGGCAAGTTGGCTTTGAAAGGAGGCACTTTTCCGCAAGAAGCCAAACTCAAGAGCCCACTTGGCAGATGTCATTTTGTAGGGCGCGTTTGGGCCTCCGATGGCAGCCAGGTTTGGAGGAGGGGGCAGCTTTGGTCTGGGAGAAATCCTCGTCCTTCTGGAATTTTTGGAGGCAAAAGCCCAGCACGGGCCGCAGGCAAGTTAGGCATTTTGGCTCCGAATGCAGGCACTTTTCCCCAGGAAGCCAAACTCAAGAGCCCACTTGGCAGATGTCATTTTGTAGGGCGCGTTTGGGCCTCCGATGGCAGCCAGGTTTGGAGGAGGGGGCAGCTTTGGTCTGGGAGAAATCCTCGTCCTTATGGAATTTTTGTAGTCTAAAGCCCAGCACGGGCCGCAGGCAAGTTAGGCAAGTTGGCTCCGAAAGGAGGCACTTTTCCCCAAGAAGCCAAACTCAAGAGCCCACTTGGCAGATGTCATTTTGTAGGGCGCGTTTGGGCCTCTGATGGCAGCCAGGTTTGGAGGAGGGGGCAGCTTTGGTCTGGGAGAAATCCTCGTCCTTATGGAATTTTTGTAGTCTAAAGCCCAGCACGGGCCGCAGGCTAGTTTGGCAAGTTGGCTTTGAAAGGAGGCACTTTCCCCCAAGAAGCCAAACTCAAGAGCCCACTTGGCAGATGTCATTTTGTAGGGCGCGTTTGGGCCTCCGATGGCAGCCAGGTTTGGAGGAGGGGGCAGCTTTGTTCTGGGAGAAATCCTCGTCCTTATGGAATTTTTGTAGGCAAAAGCCCAGGACGGGCCGCAGGCAAGTTGGCTTTGAAAGGAGGCACTTTCACCCAAGAAGCCAAACTCAAGAGCCCACTTGGCAGGTGTCATTTTGTAGGGCGCGTTTGGGCCTCCGATGGCAGTCAGGTTTGGAGGAGGGGGCAGCTTTGGTCTGGGAGAAATCCTCGTCCTTATGGAATTTTTGTCGGCAAAATCCCTGCATGGGCCGCAGGCAAGTTGACTCCGAAAGGAGGCACTTTTCCCCAGGAAGCCAAACTCAAGAGCCCACTTGGCAGATGTCCGTTTGTAGGGCGCGTTTGGGCCTCCGATGGCAGCCAGGTTTGGAGGAGGGGGCAGCTTTGTTCTGGGAGAAATCCTCGTCCTTCTGGAATTTTTGTACTCAAAAGCTCAGGACGGGCCGCAGGCAAGTTAGGCAAGTTGGCTCCGAAAGGAGGCACTTTTCCCCAAGAAGCCAAACTCAAGAGCCCACTTGGCAGATGTCATTTTGTAGGGCGCGTTTGGGCCTCTGATGGCAGCCAGGTTTGGAGGAGGGGGCAGCTTTGGTCTGGGAGAAATCCTCGTCCTTATGGAATTTTTGTAGTCTAAAGCCCAGCACGGGCCGCAGGCTAGTTAGGCAAGTTGGCTTTGAAAGGAGGCACTTTCCCCCAAGAAGCCAAACTCAAGAGCCCACTTGGCAGGTGTCATTTTGTAGGGCGCGTTTGGGCCTCCGATGGCAGCCAGGTTTGGAGGAGGGGGCAGCTTTGGTCTGGGAGAAATCCTCGTCCTTATGGAATTTTTGTAGTCTAAAGCCCAGCACGGGCCGCAGGCAAGTTGGCTTTGAAAGGAGGCACTTCCACCCAAGAAGCCAAACCCAAGAGCCCACTTGGCAGGTGTCATTTTGTAGGGCACGTTTGGGCCTCCGATGGCAGCCAGGTTTGGAGGAGGGGGCAGCTTTGGTCTGGGAGAAATCCTCGTCCTTCTGGAATTTTTGTAGGCAAAAGCCCTGCATGGGCCGCAGGCAAGTTGACTCCGAAAGGAGGCAATTTTCCCCAGGAAGCCAAACTCAAGAACCCTCAATGCAGGTGTCATTTTGTGGGGCGCGTTTGGGCCTCCGATGGCAGCCAGGTTTGGAGGAGGGGGCAGCTTTGGTCTGGGAGAAATCCTCGTCCTTATGGAATTTTTGTAGTCTAAAGCCCAGCACGGGCCGCAGGCTAGTTAGGCAAGTTGGCTTTGAAAGGAGGCACTTTCCCCCAAGAAGCCAAACTCAAGAGCCCACTTGGCAGATGTCATTTTGTAGGGCGCGTTTGGGCCTCCGATGGCAGCCAGGTTTGGAGGAGGGGGCAGCTTTGGTCTGGGAGAAATCCTCGTCCTTCTGGAATTTTTGTAGGCAAAAGCCCAGGACGGGCCGCAGGCAAGTTGGCTTTGAAAGGAGGCACTTCCACCCAAGAAGCCAAACTCAAGAGCCCACTTGGCAGGTGTCATTTTGTAGGGCGCGTTTGGGCCTCCGATGGCAGCCAGGTTTGGAGGAGGGGGCAGCTTTGGTCTGGGAGAAATCCTCGTCCTTATGGAATTTTTGTAGGCAAAAGCCCTGCATGGGCCGCCGGCAAGTTAACTCCGAAAGGAGGCACTTTTCCCCAAGAAGCCAAACTCAAGAGCCCACTTGGCAGATGTCATTTTGTAGGGCGCGTTTGGGCCTCCGATGGCAGCCAGGTTTGGAGGAGGGGGCAGCTTTGTTCTGGGAGAAATCCTCGTCCTTATGGAATTTTTGTAGCACAAGCCCAGGACGGGCCGCAGGCAAGTTGGCTTTGAAAGGAGGCACTTTCCCCCAAGAAGCCAAACTCAAGAGCCCACTTGGCAGGTGTCATTTTGTAGGGCGCGTTTGGGCCTCCGATGGCAGCCAGGTTTGGAGGAGGGGGCAGCTTTGGTCTGGGAGAAATCCTCGTCCTCATGGAATTTTTGTCGGCAAAAGCCCTGCATGGGCCGCAGGCAAGTTGACTCCGAAAGGAGGCACTTTTCCCCAGGAAGCCAAACTCAAGAACCCTCAATGCAGGTGTCATTTTGTGGGGCGCGTTTGGGCCTCCGATGGCAGCCAGGTTTGGAGGAGGGGGCAGCTTTGGTCTGGGAGAAATCCTCGTCCTTCTGGAATTTTTGGAGGCAAAAGCCCAGGACGGGCCGCAGGCAAGTTAGGCAAGTTCGCTCCGAAAGGAGGCACTTTTCCCCAAGAAGCCAAACTCCAGAACTCTCAATGCAGATGTCATTTTGTGGGGCGCGTTTGGGCCTCCGATGGCAGCCAGGTTTGGAGGAGGGGGCAGCTTTGGTCTGGGAGAAATCCTCGTCCTTATGGAATTTTTGTAGTCTAAAGCCCAGCACGGGCCGCAGGCTAGTTAGGCAAGTTGGCTTTGAAAGGAGGCACTTTTCCCCAAGAAGCCAAACTCAAGAGCCCACTTGGCAGATGTCATTTTGTAGGGCGCGTTTGGGCCTCCGATGGCAGCCAGGTTTGGAGGAGGGGGCAGCTTTGGTCTGGGAGAAATCCTCGTCCTTCTGGAATTTTTGTAGGCAAAAGCCCAGGACGGGCCGCAGGCAAGTTGGCTTTGAAAGGAGGCACTTCCACCCAAGAAGCCAAACTCAAGAGCCCACTTGGCAGGTGTCATTTTGTAGGGCGCGTTTGGGCCTCCGATGGCAGCCAGGTTTGGAGGAGGGGGCAGCTTTGGTCTGGGAGAAATCCTCGTCCTTCTGGAATTTTTGTAGGCAAAAGCCCTGCATGGGCCGCCGGCAAGTTAACTCCGAAAGGAGGCACTTTTCCCCAAGAAGCCAAACTCAAGAGCCCACTTGGCAGGTGTCATTTTGTAGGGCGCGTTTGGGCCTCCGATGGCAGCCAGGTTTGGAGGAGGGGGCAGCTTTGTTCTGGGAGAAATCCTCGTCCTTATGGAATTTTTGTAGGCACAAGCCCAGGACGGGCCGCAGGCAAGTTGGCTTTGAAAGGAGGCACTTTCCCCCAAGAAGCCAAACTCAAGAGCCCACTTGGCAGGTGTCATTTTGTAGGGCGCGTTTGGGCCTCCGATGGCAGCCAGGTTTGGAGGAGGGGGCAGCTTTGGTCTGGGAGAAATCCTCGTCCTTATGGAATTTTTGTCGGCAAAAGCCCAGGACGGGCCGCAGGCAAGTTGACTCCGAAAGGAGGCACTTTTCCCCAGGAAGCCAAACTCAAGAGCCCACTTGGCAGATGTCATTTTGTAGGGCGCGTTTGGGCCTCCGATGGCAGCCAGGTTTGGAGGAGGGGGCAGCTTTGGTCTGGGAGAAATCCTCTTCCTTATGGAATTTTTGTAGCAAAAGCCCAGCACGGGACGCAGGCAAGTTGGTTTTGAAAGGAGGCACTTTTCCCCAAGAAGCCAAACTCAAGAGCCCACTTGGCAGGTGTCATTTTGTAGGGCACGTTTGGGCCTCCGATGGCAGCCAGGTTTGGAGGAGGGGGCAGCTTTGGTCTGGGAGAAATCCTCATCCTTATGGAATTTTTGGAGGCAAAAGCCCAGGACGGGCCGCAGGCAAGTTAGGCAAGTTGGCTCCGAAAGGAGGCACTTTTCCCCAAGAAGCCAAACTCAAGAACCCTCAATGCAGATGTCATTTTGTGGGGCACGTTCGGGCCTCCGATGGCAGCCAGGTTTGGAGGAGGGGGCAGCTTTGGTCTGGGAGAAATCCTCGTCCTTATGGAATTTTTGTAGTCTAAAGCCCAGCACGGGCCGCAGGCTAGTTAGGCAAGTTGGCTTTGAAAGGAGGCACTTTTCCGCAAGAAGCCAAACTCAAGAGCCCACTTGGCAGATGTCATTTTGTAGGGCGCGTTTGGGCCTCCGATGGCAGCCAGGTTTGGAGGAGGGGGCAGCTTTGGTCTGGGAGAAATCCTCGTCCTTATGGAATTTTTGTAGGCAAAAGCCCAGGACAGGCCGCAGGCAAGTTGGCTTTGAAAGGAGGCACTTCCACCCAAGACTCCAAACTCAAGAGCCCACTTGGCAGGTGTCATTTTGTAGGGCACGTTTGGGCCTCCGATGGCAGCCAGGTTTGGAGGAGGGGGCAGCTTTGGTCTGGGAGAAATCCTCGTCCTTCTGGAATTTTTGTAGGCAAAAGCCCTGCATGGGCCGCAGGCAAGTTGACTCCGAAAGGAGGCACTTTTCCCCAGGAAGCCAAACTCAAGAACCCTCAATGCAGGTGTCATTTTGTGGGGCGCGTTTGGGCCTCCGATGGCAGCCAGGTTTGGAGGAGGGGGCAGCTTTGGTCTGGGAGAAATCCTCGTCCTTATGGAATTTTTGGAGGCAAAAGCCCAGGACGGGCCGCAGGCAAGTTAGGCAAGTTGGCTCCGAAAGGAGGCACTTTTCCCCAAGAAGCCAAACTCAAGAACCCACAATGCAGATGTCCTTTTGTAGGGCGCGTTTGGGCCTCCGATGGCAGCCAGGTTTGGAGGAGGGGGCAGCTTTGGTCTGGGAGAAATCCTCGTCCTTCTGGAATTTTTGGAGGCAAAAGCCCAGGACGGGCCGCAGGCAAGTTAGGCATTTTGGCTCCGAAAGGAGGCACTTTTCCCCAAGAACCCAAACTCAAGAGCCCACTTGGCAAATGTCATTTTGTAGGCCGCGTTTGGGCCTCCGATGGCAGCCAGGTTTGGAGGAGGGGGCAGCTTTGTTCTGGGAGAAATCCTCGTCCTTATGGAATTTTTGTAGGCACAAGCCCAGGACGGGCCGCAGGCAAGTTGGCTTTGAAAGGAGGCACTTTCCCCCAAGAAGCCAAACTCAAGAGCCAACTTAGCAGGTGTCATATTGTAGGGCGCGTTTGGGCCTCTGATGGCAGTCAGGTTTGGAGGAGGGGGCAGCTTTGGTCTGGGAGAAATCCTCGTCCTTATGGAATTTTTGTCGGCAAAAGCCCTGCATGGGCCGCAGGCAAGTTGACTCCGAAAGGAGGCACTTTTCCCCAGGAAGCCAAACTCAAGAGCCCACTTGGCAGATGTCCGTTTGTAGGGCGCGTTTCGGCCTCCGATGGCAGCCAGGTTTGGAGGAGGGGGCAGCTTTGTTCTGGGAGAAATCCTCGTCCTTCTGGAATTTTTGTACTCAAAAGCCCAGGACGGGCCGCAGGCAAGTTAGGCAAGTTGGCTCCGAAAGGAGGCACTTTTCCCCAAGAAGCCAAACTCAAGAGCCCACTTGGCAGATGTCATTTTGTAGGGCGCGTTTGGGCCTCTGATGGCAGCCAGGTTTGGAGGAGGGGGCAGCTTTGGTCTGGGAGAAATCCTCGTCCTTATGGAATTTTTGTAGTTTAAAGCCCAGCACGGGCCGCAGGATAGTTAGGCAAGTTGGCTTTGAAAGGAGGCACTTTTCCCCAAGAAGCCAAACTCAAGAGCCCACTTGGCAGATGTCATTTTGTAGGGCGCGTTTGGGCCTCCGATGGCAGCCAGGTTTGGAGGAGGGGGCAGCTTTGGTCTGGGAGAAATCCTCGTCCTTCTGGAATTTTTGGAGGCAAAAGCCCAGGACGGGCCGCAGGCAAGTTGGCTTTGAAAGGAGGCACTTCCACCCAAGAAGCCAAACTCAAGAGCCCACTTGGCAGGTGTAATTTTGTAGGGCACGTTTGGGCCTCTGATGGCAGCCAGGTTTGGAGGAGGGGGCAGCTTTGGTCTGGGAGAAATCCTCGTCCTTCTGGAATTTTTGTCGGCAAAAGCCCTGCATGGGCCGCAGGCAAGTTAACTCCGAAAGGAGGCACTTTTCCCCAGGAAGCCAAACTCAAGAACCCTCAATGCAGGTGTCATTTTGTGGGGCGCGTTTGGGCCTCCGATGGCAGCCAGGTTTGGAGGAGGGGGCAGCTTTGGTCTGGGAGAAATCCTCGTCCTTCTGGAATTTTTGTACTCAAAAGCCCAGGACGGGCCGCAGGCAAGTTAGGCAAGTTGGCTCCGAAAGGAGGCACTTTTCCCCAAGAAGCCAAACTCAAGAGCCCACTTGGCAGATGTCATTTTGTGGGGCGCGTTTGGGCCTCTGATGGCAGCCAGGTTTGGAGGAGGGGGCAGCTTTGGTCTGGGAGAAATCCTCGTCCTTATGGAATTTTTGTAGTCTAAAGCCCAGCATGGGCCGCAGGCTAGTTAGGCAAGTTGGCTTTGAAAGGAGGCACTTTCCCCCAAGAAGCCAAACTCAAGAGCCCACTTGGCAGGTGTCATTTTGTAGGGCGCGTTTGGGCCTCCGATGGCAGCCAGGTTTGGAGGAGGGGGCAGCTTTGGTCTGGGAGAAATCCTCGTCCTTATGGAATTTTTGGAGGCAAAAGCCCTGCATGGGCCGCAGGCAAGTTGACTCCGAAAGGAGGCACTTTTCCCCAAGAAGCCAAACTCAAGAGCCCACTTGGCAGATGTCATTTTGTAGGGCGCGTTTGGGCCTCCGATGGCAGCCAGGTTTGGAGGAGGGGGCAGCTTTGGTCTGGGAGAAATCCTCGTCCTTATGGAATTTTTGTAGGCAAAAGCCCAGGACGGGCCGCAGGCAAGTTGGCTTTGAAAGGAGGCACTTCCACCCAAGAAGCCAAACTCAAGAGCCCACTTGGCAGGTGTCATTTTGTAGGGCGCGTTTGGGCCTCCGATGGCAGCCAGGTTTGGAGGAGGGGGCAGCTTTGGTCTGGGAGAAATCCTCGTCCTTATGGAATTTTTGGAGGCAAAAGCCCTGCATGGGCCGCCGGCAAGTTGACTCCGAAAGGAGGCACTTTTCCCCAGAAAGCCAAACTCAAGAGCCCACTTGGCAGATGTCATTTTGTAGGGCGCGTTTGGGCCTCCGATGGCAGCCAGGTTTGGAGGAGGGGGCAGCTTTGGTCGGGGAGAAATCCTCGTCCTTATGGAATTTTTGTAGTCTAAAGCCCAGCACGGGCCGCAGGCAAGTTAGGCAAGTTGGCTTTGAAAGGAGGCACTTTTCCCCAAGAAGCCAAACTCAAGAACCCACAATGCAGATGTCATTTTGTAGGGCACGTTTGGGCCTCCGATGGCAGCCAGGTTTGGAGGAGGGGGCAGCTTTGTTCTGCGAGAAATCCTCGTCCTTCTGGAATTTTTGTACTCAAAAGCCCAGGACGGGCCGCAGGCAAGTTGGCATTTTGACTCCGAAAGGAGGCACTTTTCCGCAAGAAGCCAAACTCAAGAGCCCACTTGGCAGATGTCATTTTGTAGGGCGCGTTTGGGCCTCCGATGGCAGCCAGGTTTGGAGGAGGGGGCAGCTTTGGTCTGGGAGAAATCCTCGTCCTTATGGAATTTTTGTAGGCAAAAGCCCAGGACGGGCCGCAGGCAAGTTAGGCAAGTTGGCTTTGAAAGGAGGCACTTTTCCCCAAGAAGCCAAACTCAAGAACCCACAATGCAGATGTCCTTTTGTAGGGCGCGTTTGGGCCTCCGATGGCAGCCAGGTTTGGAGGAGGGGGCAGCTTTGTTCTGGGAGAAATCCTCGTCCTTATGGAATTTTTGTACTCAAAAGCTCAGGACGGGCCGCAGGCAAGTTAGGCAAGTTGGCTCCGAAAGGAGGCACTTTTCCCCAAGAAGCCAAACTCAAGAGCCCACTTGGCAGATGTCATTTTGTAGGGCGCGTTTGGGCCTCCGATGGCAGCCAGGTTTGGAGGAGGGGGCAGCTTTGGTCTGGGAGAAATCCTCGTCCTTATGGAATTTTTGTAGTCTAAAGCCCAGCACGGGCCGCAGGCAAGTTGGCTTTGAAAGGAGGCACTTTTCCCCAAGAAGCCAAACTCAAGAACCCACAATGCAGATGTCATTTTGTAGGGCGTGTTTGGGCCTCCGATGGCAGCCAGGTTTGGAGGAGGGGGCAGCTTTGGTCTGGGAGAAATCCTCGTCCTTATGGAATTTTTGTAGTCTAAAGCCCAGCACGGGCCGCAGGCTAGTTAGGCAAGTTGGCTTTGAAAGGAGGCACTTTTCCCCAAGAAGCCAAACTCAAGAGCCCACTTGGCAGATGTCATTTTGTAGGGCGCGTTTGGGCCTCCGATGGCAGCCAGGTTTGGAGGAGGGGGCAGCTTTGGTCTGGGAGAAATCCTCGTCCTTCTGGAATTTTTGTAGGCAAAAGCCCAGGACGGGCCGCAGGCAAGTTGGCTTTGAAAGGAGGCACTTCCACCCAAGAAGCCAAACTCAAGAGCCCACTTGGCAGGTGTCATTTTGTAGGGCGCGTTTGGGCTTCCGATGGCAGCCAGGTTTGGAGGAGGGGGCAGCTTTGGTCTGGGAGAAATCCTCGTCCTTCTGGAATTTTTGGAGGCAAAAGCCCTGCATGGGCCGCAGGCAAGTTGACTCCGAAAGGAGGCACTTTTCCCCAGGAAGCCAAACTCAAGAACCCTCAATGCAGGTGTCATTTTGTGGGGCGCGTTTGGGCCTCCGATGGCAGCCAGGTTTGGAGGAGGGGGCAGCTTTGGTCTGGGAGAAATCCTCGTCCTTCTGGAATTTTTGGAGGCAAAAGCCCAGGACGGGCCGCAGGCAAGTTAGGCAAGTTGGCTCCGAAAGGAGGCACTTTTCCCCAAGAAGCCAAACTCAAGAGCCCACTTGGCAGATGTCATTTTGTGGGGTGCGTTTGGGCCTCTGATGGCAGCCAGGTTTGGAGGAGGGGGCAGCTTTGGTCTGGGAGAAATCCTCGTCCTTATGGAATTTTTGTAGTCTAAAGCCCAGCACGGGCCGCAGGCTAGTTAGGCAAGTTGGCTTTGAAAGGAGGCACTTTCCCCCAAGAAGCCAAACTCAAGAGCCCACTTGGCAGATGTCATTTTGTAGGGCGCGTTTGGGCCTCCGATGGCAGCCAGGTTTGGAGGAGGGGGCAGCTTTGGTCTGGGAGGAATCCTCGTCCTTATGGAATTTTTGTAGCAAAAGCCCGGAACGGGACGCAGGCAAGTTGGTTTTGAAAGGAGTCACTTTTCCCCAAGAAGCCAAACTCAAGAGCCCACTTGGCAGGTGTCATTTTGTAGGGCGCGTTTGGGCCTCCGATGGCAGCCAGGTTTGGAGGAGGGGGCAGCTTTGGTCTGGGAGAAATCCTCGTCCTTCTGGAATTTTTGGAGGCAAAAGCCCAGGACGGGCCGCAGGCAAGTTGGCTTTGAAAGGAGGCACTTCCACCCAAGAAGCCAAACTCAAGAGCCCACTTGGCAGATGTCATTTTGTAGGGCGCGTTTGGGCCTCCGATGGCAGCCAGGTTTGGAGGAGGGGGCAGCTTTGGTCTGGGAGAAATCCTCGTCCTTATGGAATTTTTGTAGGCAAAAGCCCTGCATTAGCCGCCGGCAAGTTGACTCCGAAAGGAGGCACTTTTCCCCAAGAAGCCAAACTCAAGAGCCCACTTGGCAGATGTCATTTTGTAGGGCGCGTTTGGGCCTCCGATGGCAGCCAGGTTTGGAGGAGGGGGCAGCTTTGGTCTGGGAGAAATCCTCGTCCTTATGGAATTTTTGTAGGCAAAAGCCCAGGATGGGCCGCAGGCAAGTTAGGCAACTTGGCTTTGAAAGAAGGCACTTTTCCCCAAGAAGCCAAACTCAAGAGCCCACTTGGCAGGTGTCATTTTGTAGGGCGCGTTTGGGCCTCCGATGGCAGCCAGGTTTGGAGGAGGGGGCAGCTTTGGTCTGGGAGAAATCCTCGTCCTTCTGGAATTTTTGGAGGCAAAAGCCCAGGACAGGCCGCAGGCAAGTTGGCTTTGAAAGGAGCCACTTTCCCCCAAGAAGCCAAACTCAAGAGCCCACTTGGCAGGTGTCATTTTGTAGGGCGCGTTTGGGCCTCCGATGGCAGCCAGGTTTGGAGGAGGGGGCAGCTTTGGTCTGGGAGAAATCCTCGTCCTTATGGAATTTTTGTCGGCAAAAGCCCTGCATGGGCCGCAGGCAAGTTGACTCCGAAAGGAGGCGCTTTTCCCCAGGAAGCCAAACTCAAGAACCCACAATGCAGATGTCATTTTGTAGGGCGCGTTTGGGCCTCTGAGGGCAGCCAGGTTTGGAGGAGGGGGCAGCTTTGGTCTGGGAGAAATCCTCGTCCTTATGGAATTTTTGTAGTCTAAAGCCCAGCACGGGCCGCAGGCTAGTTAGGCAAGTTGGCTCCGAAAGGAGGCACTTTTCCGCAAGAAGCCAAACTCAAGAGCCCACTTGGCAGATGTCATTTTGTAGGGCGCGTTTGGGCCTCCGATGGCAGCCAGGTTTGGAGGAGGGGGCAGCTTTGGTCTGGGAGAAATCCTCGTCCTTCTGGAATTTTTGTAGGCAAAAGCCCAGGACGGGCCGCAGGCAAGTTGGCTTTGAAAGGAGGCACTTCCACCCAAGAAGCCAAACTCAAGAGCCCACTTGGCAGGTGTAATTTTGTAGGGCACGTTTGGGCCTCCGATGGCAGCCAGGTTTGGAGGAGGGGGCAGCTTTGGTCTGGGAGAAATCCTCGTCCTTATGGAATTTTTGTAGTCTAAAGCCCAGCACGGGCCGCAGGCTAGTTAGGCAAGTTGGCTTTGAAAGGAGGCACTTTCCCCCAAGAAGCCAAACTCAAGAGCCCACTTGGCAGATGTCATTTTGTAGGGTGCGTTTGGGCCTCCGATGGCAGCCAGGTTTGGAGGAGGGGGCAGCTTTGGTCTGGGAGAAATCCTCGTCCTTATGGAATTTTTGTAGGCAAAAGCCCAGGACGGGCCGCAGGCAAGTTGGCTTTGAAAGGAGGCACTTCCACCCAAGAAGCCAAACTCAAGAGCCCACTTGGCAGATGTCATTTTGTAGGGCGCGTTTGGGCCTCCGATGGCAGCCAGGTTTGGAGGAGGGGGCAGCTTTGGTCTGGGAGAAATCCTCGTCCTTATGGAATTTTTGTAGGCAAAAGCCCTGCATGGGCCGCCGGCAAGTTGACTCCGAAAGGAGGCACTTTTCCCCAAGAAGCCAAACTCAAGAGCCCACTTGGCAGATGTCATTTTGTAGGGCGCGTTTGGGCCTCCGATGGCAGCCAGGTTTGGAGGAGGGGGCAGCTTTGGTCTGGGAGAAATCCTCGTCCTTATGGAATTTTTGTAGGCAAAAGCCCAGGACGGGCCGCAGGCAAGTTAGGCAAGTTGGCTTTGAAAGGAGGCACTTTTCCCCAAGAAGCCAAACTCAAGAACCCACAATGCAGATGTCCTTTTGTAGGGCGCGTTTGGGCCTCCGATGGCAGCCAGGTTTGGAGGAGGGGGCAACTTTGGTCTGGGAGAAATCCTCGTCCTTCTGGAATTTTTGGAGGCAAAAGCCCAGGACGGGCCGCAGGCTGGTTAGGCATTTTGGCTCCGAAAGGAGGCACTTTTCCCCAAGAAGCCAAACTCAAGAGCCCACTTGGCAGGTGTCATTTTGTAGGGCGCGTTTGGGCCTCCGATGGCAGCCAGGTTTGGAGGAGGGGGCAGCTTTGGTCTGGGAGAAATCCTCGTCCTTTTGGAATTTTTGTAGTCTAAAGCCCAGCACGGGCCGCAGGCAAGTTAGGCAAGTTGGCTTTGAAAGGAGGCACTTTCCCCCAAGAAGCCAAACTCAAGAGCCCACTTGGCAGATGTCATTTTGTAGGGCGCGTTTGGGCCTCCGATGGCAGCCAGGTTTGGAGGAGGGGGCAGCTTTGGTCTGGGAGAAATCCTCGTCCTTATGGAATTTTTGTAGGCAAAAGCCCAGGACGGGCCGCAGGCAAGTTGGCTTTGAAAGGAGGCACTTCCACCCAAGAAGCCAAACTCAAGAGCCCACTTGGCAGATGTCATTTTGTAGGGCGCGTTTGGGCCTCCAATGGCAGCCAGGTTTGGAGGAGGGGGCAGCTTTGGTCTGGGAGAAATCCTCGTCCTTATGGAATTTTTGTCGGCAAAAGCCCTGCATGGGCCGCCGGCAAGTTAACTCCGAAAGGAGGCACTTTTCCGCAAGAAGCCAAACTCAAGAGCCCACTTGGCAGATGTCATTTTGTAGGGCGCGTTTGGGCCTCCGATGGCAGCCAGGTTTGGAGGAGGGGGCAGCTTTGTTCTGGGAGAAATCCTCGTCCTTATGGAATTTTTGTAGGCACAAGCCCAGGACGGGCCGCAGGCAAGTTGGCTTTGAAAGGAGGCACTTTCCCCCAAGAAGCCAAACTCAAGAGCCCACTTGGCAGGTGTCATTTTGTAGGGCGCATTTGGGCCTCCGATGGCAGCCAGGTTTGGAGGAGGGGGCAGCTTTGGTCTGGGAGAAATCCTCGTCCTTATGGAATTTTTGTCGGCAAAAGCCCTGCATGGGCCGCAGGCAAGTTGACTCCGAAAGGAGGCACTTTTCCGCAAGAAGCCAAACTCAAGAGCCCACTTGGCAGATGTCATTTTGTAGGGCGCGTTTGGGCCTCTGATGGCAGCCAGGTTTGGAGGAGGGGGCAGCTTTGGTCTGGGAGAAATCCTCGTCCTTATGGAATTTTTGTAGGCAAAAGCCCAGGACAGGCCGCAGGCAAGTTAGGCAAGTTGGCTCCGAAAGGAGGCACTTTTCCCCAAGAAGCCAAACTCAAGAACCCTCAATGCAGATGTCATTTTGTGGGGCACGTTCGGGCCTCTGATGGCAGCCAGGTTTGGAGGAGGGGGCAGCTTTGGTCTGGGAGAAATCCTCGTCCTTATGGAATTTTTGGAGGCAAAAGCCCAGGACGGGCCGCAGGCAAGTTAGGCAAGTTGGCTTTGAAAGGAGGCACTTTTCCGCAAGAAGCCAAACTCAAGAGCCCACTTGGCAAATGTCATTTTGTAGGGCGCGTTTGGGCCTCCGATGGCAGCCAGGTTTGGAGGAGGGGGCAGCTTTGGTCTGGGAGAAATCCTCGTCCTTATGGAATTTTTGGAGGCAAAAGCCCTGCATGGGCCGCAGGCAAGTTGACTCCGAAAGGAGGCACTTTTCCCCAGGAAGCCAAACTCAAGAACCCTCAACGCAGGTGTCATTTTGTGGGGCGCGTTTGGGCCTCCGATGGCAGCCAGGTTTGGAGGAGGGGGCAGCTTTGGTCTGGGAGAAATCCTCGTCCTTATGGAATTTTTGGAGGCAAAAGCCCAGAATTGGCTGCTGGCTAGTTAGGCAAGTTGGCTCCGAAAGGAGGCACTTTTCCCCAAGAAGCCAAACTCCAGAACCCTCAATGCAGATGTCATTTTGTGGGGCGCGTTTGGGCCTCCGATGGCAGCCAGGTTTGGAGGAGGGGGCAGCTTTGGTCTGGGAGAAATCCTCATCCTTCTGGAATTTTTGGAGGCAAAAGCCCAGCACGGGCCGCAGGCAAGTTAGGCATTTTGGCTCCGAATGCAGGCACTTTTCCCCAGGAAGCCAAACTCAAGAGCCCACTTGGCAGATGTCATTTTGTAGGGCGCGTTTGGGCCTCCGATGGCAGCCAGGTTTGGAGGAGGGGGCAGCTTTGTTCTGGGAGAAATCCTCGTCCTTATGGAATTTTTGTAGGCACAAGCCCAGGACGGGCCGCAGGCAAGTTGGCTTTGAAAGGAGGCACTTTCACCCAAGAAGCCAAACTCAAGAGCCCACTTGGCAGGTGTCATTTTGTAGGGCGCGTTTGGGCCTCCGATGGCAGCCAGGTTTGGAGGAGGGGGCAGCTTTGGTCTGGGAGAAATCCTCGTCCTTCTGGAATTTTTGTAGGCAAAAGCCCTGCATGGGCCGCAGGCAAGTTGACTCCGAAAGGAGGCACTTTTCCCCAGGAAGCCAAACTCAAGAGCCCACTTGGCAGATGTCCGTTTGTAGGGCGCGTTTGGGCCTCCGATGGCAGCCAGGTTTGGAGGAGGGGGCAGCTTTGTTCTGGGAGAAATCCTCGTCCTTCTGGAATTTTTGTACTCAAAAGCTCAGGACGGGCCGCAGGCAAGTTAGGCAAGTTGGCTCCGAAAGGAGGCACTTTTCCCCAAGAAGCCAAACTCAAGAGCCCACTTGGCAGATGTCATTTTGTAGGGCGCGTTTGGGCCTCTGATGGCAGCCAGGTTTGGAGGAGGGGGCAGCTTTGGTCTGGGAGAAATCCTCGTCCTTATGGAATTTTTGTAGTCTAAAGCCCAGCACGGGCCGCAGGCTAGTTAGGCAAGTTGGCTTTGAAAGGAGGCACTTTCCTCCAAGAAGCCAAACTCAAGAGCCCACTTGGCAGATGTCATTTTGTAGGGCGCGTTTGGGCCTCCGATGGCAGCCAGGTTTGGAGGAAGGGGCAGCTTTGGTCTGGGAGAAATCCTCGTCCTTATGGAATTTTTGTAGTCTAAAGCCCAGCACGGGCCGCAGGCAAGTTGGCTTTGAAAGGAGGCACTTCCACCCAAGAAGCCAAACTCAAGAGCCCACTTGGCAGGTGTCATTTTGTAGGGCACGTTTGGGCCTCCGATGGCAGCCAGGTTTGGAGGAGGGGGCAGCTTTGGTCTGGGAGAAATCCTCGTCCTTATGGAATTTTTGTAGGCAAAAGCCCTGCATGGGCCGCAGGCAAGTTGACTCCGAAAGGAGGCAATTTTCCCCAGGAAGCCAAACTCAAGAACCCTCAATGCAGGTGTCATTTTGTGGGGCGCGTTTGGGCCTCCGATGGCAGCCAGGTTTGGAGGAGGGGGCAGCTTTGGTCTGGGAGAAATCCTCGTCCTTATGGAATTTTTGTAGGCACAAGCCCAGGACGGGCCGCAGGCAAGTTGGCTTTGAAAGGAGGCACTTTCCCCCAAGAAGCCAAACTCAAGAGCCCACTTGGCAGGTGTCATTTTGTAGGGCGCGTTTGGGCCTCCGATGGCAGCCAGGTTTGGAGGAGGGGGCAGCTTTGGTCTGGGAGAAATCCTCGTCCTTATGGAATTTTTGTCGGCAAAAGCCCTGCATGGGCCGCAGGCAAGTTGACTCCGAAAGGAGGCACTTTTCCCCAGGAAGCCAAACTCAAGAGCCCACTTGGCAGATGTCATTTTGTAGGGCGCGTTTGGGCCTCCGATGGCAGCCAGGTTTGGAGGAGGGGGCAGCTTTGGTCTGGGAGAAATCCTCGTCCTTCTGGAATTTTTGTAGCAAAAGCCCGGGACGGGACGCAGGCAAGTTGGTTTTGAAAGGAGTCACTTTTCCCCAAGAAGCCAAACTCAAGAGCCCACTTGGCAGGTGTCATTTTGTAGGGCACGTTTGGGCCTCCGATGGCAGCCAGGTTTGGAGGAGGGGGCAGCTTTGGTCTGGGAGAAATCCTCGTCCTTATGGAATTTTTGGAGGCAAAAGCCCAGGACGGGCCGCAGGCAAGTTAGGCAATTTGGCTCCGAAAGGAGGCACTTTTCCCCAAGAAGCCAAACTCAAGAACCCTCAATGCAGATGTCATTTTGTGGGGCACGTTCGGGCCTCCGATGGCAGCCAGGTTTGGAGGAGGGGGCAGCTTTGGTCTGGGAGAAATCCTCGTCCTTATGGAATTTTTGTAGTCTAAAGCCCAGCACGGGCCGCAGGCTAGTTAGGCAAGTTGGCTTTGAAAGGAGGCACTTTTCCCCAAGAAGCCAAACTCAAGAGCCCACTTGGCAGATGTCATTTTGTAGGGCGCGTTTGGGCCTCCGATGGCAGCCAGGTTTGGAGGAGGGGGGGGCAGCTTTGGTCTGGGAGAAATCCTCGTCCTTATGGAATTTTTGTAGGCAAAAGCCCAGGACAGGCCGCAGGCAAGTTGGCTTTGAAAGGAGGCACTTCCACCCAAGAAGCCAAACTCAAGAGCCCACTTGGCAGGTGTCATTTTGTAGGGCACGTTTGGGCCTCCGATGGCAGCCAGGTTTGGAGGAGGGGGCAGCTTTGGTCTGGGAGAAATCCTCGTCCTTCTGGAATTTTTGTAGGCAAAAGCCCTGCATGGGCCGCAGGCAAGTTGACTCCGAAAGGAGGCACTTTTCCCCAGGAAGCCAAACTCAAGAACCCTCAATGCAGGTGTCATTTTGTGGGGCGCGTTTGGGCCTCCGATGGCAGCCAGGTTTGGAGGAGGGGGCAGCTTTGGTCTGGGAGAAATCCTCGTCCTTCTGGAATTTTTGGAGGCAAAAGCCCAGGACGGGCCGCAGGCAAGTTAGGCAAGTTGGCTCCGAAAGGAGGCACTTTTCCCCAAGAAGCCAAACTCCAGAACCCTCAATGCAGATGTCATTTTGTGGGGCGCGTTTGGGCCTCCGATGGCAGCCAGGTTTGGAGGAGGGGGCAGCTTTGGTCTGGGAGAAATCCTCGTCCTTATGGAATTTTTGTAGTCTAAAGCCCAGGACGGGCCGCAGGCAAGTTGGCTTTGAAAGGAGGCACTTTCCCCCAAGAAGCCAAACTCAGGAGCCCACTTGGCAGATGTAATTTTGTAGGGCGCGTTTGGGCCACCGATGGCAGCCAGGTTTGGAGGAGGGGGCAGCTTTGGTCTGGGAGAAATCCTCGTCCTTATGGAATTTTTGTCGGCAAAAGCCCTGCATGGGCCGCAGGCAAGTTGACTCCGAAAGGAGGCAGTTTTCCCCAAGAAGCCAAACTCAAGAGCCCACTTGGCAGATGTCATTTTGTAGGGCGCGTTTGGGCCTCCGATGGCAGCCAGGTTTGGAGGAGGGGGCAGCTTTGGTCTGGGAGAAATCCTCGTCCTTATGGAATTTTTGTAGTCTAAAGCCCAGCACGGGCCGCAGGCTAGTTAGGCAAGTTGGCTTTGAAAGGAGGCACTTTCCCCCAAGAAGCCAAACTCAAGAGCCCACTTGGCAGATGTCATTTTGTAGGGCGCGTTTGGGCCTCCGATGGCAGCCAGGTTTGGAGGAGGGGGCAGCTTTGGTCTGGGAGAAATCCTCGTCCTTCTGGAATTTTTGTAGGCAAAAGCCCAGGACGGGCCGCAGGCAAGTTGGCTTTGAAAGGAGGCACTTCCACCCAAGAAGCCAAACTCAAGAGCCCACTTGGCAGGTGTCATTTTGTAGGGCGCGTTTGGGCCTCCGATGGCAGCCAGGTTTGGAGGAGGGGGCAGCTTTGTTCTGGGAGAAATCCTCGTCCTTCTGGAATTTTTGTACTCAAAAGCCCAGCACGGGCCGCCGGCAAGTTAACTCCGAAAGGAGGCACTTTTCCCCAAGAAGCCAAACTCAAGAGCCCACTTGGCAGATGTCATTTTGTAGGGCGCGTTTGGGCCTCCGATGGCAGCCAGGTTTGGAGGAGGGGGCAGCTTTGTTCTGGGAGAAATCCTCGTCCTTATGGAATTTTTGTAGTCTAAAGCCCAGCACGGGCCGCAGGCAAGTTGGCTTTGAAAGGAGGCACTTTCCCCCAAGAAGCCAAACTCAAGAGCCCACTTGGCAGGTGTCATTTTGTAGGGCGCGTTTGGGCCTCCGATGGCAGCCAGGTTTGGAGGAGGGGGCAGCTTTGGTCTGGGAGAAATCCTCGTCCTTATGGAATTTTTGTCGGCAAAAGCCCAGGACGGGCCGCAGGCAAGTTGACTCCGAAAGGAGGCACTTTTCCCCAGGAAGCCAAACTCAAGAGCCCACTTGGCAGATGTCATTTTGTAGGGCGCGTTTGGGCCTCCGATGGCAGCCAGGTTTGGAGGAGGGGGCAGCTTTGGTCTGGGAGGAATCCTCTTCCTTATGGAATTTTTGTAGCAAAAGCCCGGGACGGGACGCAGGCAAGTTGGTTTTGAAAGGAGGCACTTTTCCCCAAGAAGCCAAACTCAAGAGCCCACTTGGCAGGTGTCATTTTGTAGGGCGCGTTTGGGCCTCCGATGGCAGCCAGGTTTGGAGGAGGGGGCAGCTTTGGTCTGGGAGAAATCCTCGTCCTTATGGAATTTTTGTAGTCTAAAGCCCAGCACGGGCCGCAGGCTAGTTAGGCAAGTTGGCTTTGAAAGGAGGCACTTTTCCCCAAGAAGCCAAACTCAAGAGCCCACTTGGCAGATGTCATTTTGTAGGGCGCGTTTGGGCCTCCGATGGCAGCCAGGTTTGGAGGAGGGGGCAGCTTTGGTCTGGGAGAAATCCTCGTCCTTATGGAATTTTTGTAGGCAAAAGCCCAGGACAGGCCGCAGGCAAGTTGGCTTTGAAAGGAGGCACTTCCACCCAAGAAGCCAAACTCAAGAGCCCACTTGGCAGGTGTCATTTTGTAGGGCACGTTTGGGCCTCCGATGGCAGCCAGGTTTGGAGGAGGGGGCAGCTTTGGTCTGGGAGAAATCCTCGTCCTTCTGGAATTTTTGTAGGCAAAAGCCCTGCATGGGCCGCAGGCAAGTTGACTCCGAAAGGAGGCACTTTTCCCCAGGAAGCCAAACTCAAGAACCCTCAATGCAGGTGTCATTTTGTGGGGCGCGTTTGGGCCTCCGATGGCAGCCAGGTTTGGAGGAGGGGGCAGCTTTGGTCTGGGAGAAATCCTCGTCCTTCTGGAATTTTTGGAGGCAAAAGCCCAGGACGGGCCGCAGGCAAGTTAGGCAAGTTGGCTCCGAAAGGAGGCACTTTTCCCCAAGAAGCCAAACTCCAGAACCCTCAATGCAGATGTCATTTTGTGGGGCGCGTTTGGGCCTCCGATGGCAGCCAGGTTTGGAGGAGGGGGCAGCTTTGGTCTGGGAGAAATCCTCGTCCTTATGGAATTTTTGTAGTCTAAAGCCCAGCACGGGCCGCAGGCAAGTTGGCTTTGAAAGGAGGCACTTTCCCCCAAGAAGCCAAACTCAGGAGCCCACTTGGCAGATGTAATTTTGTAGGGCGCGTTTGGGCCACCGATGGCAGCCAGGTTTGGAGGAGGGGGCAGCTTTGGTCTGGGAGAAATCCTCGTCCTTATGGAATTTTTGTCGGCAAAAGCCCTGCATGGGCCGCAGGCAAGTTGACCCCGAAAGGAGGCAGTTTTCCCCAAGAAGCCAAACTCAAGATCCCACTTGGCAGATGTCATTTTGTAGGGCGCGTTTGGGCCTCCGATGGCAGCCAGGTTTGGAGGAGGGGGCAGCTTTGGTCTGGGAGAAATCCTCGTCCTTATGGAATTTTTGTAGTCTAAAGCCCAGCACGGGCCGCAGGCTAGTTAGGCAAGTTGGCTTTGAAAGGAGGCACTTTCCCCCAAGAAGCCAAACTCAAGAGCCCACTTGGCAGATGTCATTTTGTAGGGCGCGTTTGGGCCTCCGATGGCAGCCAGGTTTGGAGGAGGGGGCAGCTTTGGTCTGGGAGAAATCCTCGTCCTTATGGAATTTTTGTAGGCAAAAGCCCAGCACGGGCCGCAGGCAAGTTGGCTTTGAAAGGAGGCACTTCCACCCAAGAAGCCAAACTCTAGAGCCCACTTGGCAGGTGTCATTTTGTAGGGCGCGTTTGGGCCTCCGATGGCAGCCAGGTTTGGAGGAGGGGGCAGCTTTGGTCTGGGAGAAATCCTCATCCTTCTGGAATTTTTGGAGGCAAAAGCCCTGCATGGGCCGCCGGCAAGTTAACTCCGAAAGGAGGCACTTTTCCCCAAGAAGCCAAACTCAAGAGCCCACTTGGCAGATGTCATTTTGTAGGGCGCGTTTGGGCCTCCGATGGCAGCCAGGTTTGGAGGAGGGGGCAGCTTTGTTCTGGGAGAAATCCTCGTCCTTATGGAATTTTTGTAGGCACAAGCCCAGGACGGGCCGCAGGCAAGTTGGCTTTGAAAGGAGGCACTTTCCCCCAAGAAGCCAAACTCAAGAGCCCACTTGGCAGGTGTCATTTTGTAGGGCGCGTTTGGGCCTCCGATGGCAGCCAGGTTTGGAGGAGGGGGCAGCTTTGGTCTGGGAGAAATCCTCGTCCTTATGGAATTTTTGGAGGCAAAAGCCCAGGACGGGCCGCAGGCAAGTTAGGCAAGTTGGCTCCGAAAGGAGGCACTTTTCCCCAAGAAGCCAAACTCAAGAACCCTCAATGCAGATGTCATTTTGTGGGGCACGTTCGGGCCTCCGATGGCAGCCAGGTTTGGAGGAGGGGGCAGCTTTGGTCTGGGAGAAATCCTCGTCCTTATGGAATTTTTGTAGGCAAAAGCCCAGCACGGGCCGCAGGCTAGTTAGGCAAGTTGGCTTTGAAAGGAGGCACTTTTCCGCAAGAAGCCAAACTCAAGAGCCCACTTGGCAGATGTCATTTTGTAGGGCGCGTTTGGGCCTCCGATGGCAGCCAGGTTTGGAGGAGGGGGCAGCTTTGGTCTGGGAGAAATCCTCGTCCTTATGGAATTTTTGTAGGCAAAAGCCCAGGACAGGCCGCAGGCAAGTTGGCTTTGAAAGGAGGCACTTCCACCCAAGAAGCCAAACTCAAGAGCCCACTTGGCAGGTGTCATTTTGTAGGGCACGTTTGGGCCTCCGATGGCAGCCAGGTTTGGAGGAGGGGGCAGCTTTGGTCTGGGAGAAATCCTCGTCCTTCTGGAATTTTTGGAGGCAAAAGCCCAGGACGGGCCGCAGGCAAGTCAGGCAAGTTGGCTTTGAAAGGAGGCACTTTTCCCCAAGAAGCCAAACTCAAGAACCCACAATGCAGATGTCCTTTTGTAGGGCGCGTTTGGGCCTCCGATGGCAGCCAGGTTTGGAGGAGGGGGCAGCTTTGGTCTGGGAGAAATCCTCGTCCTTCTGGAATTTTTGGAGGCAAAAGCCCAGGACGGGCCGCAGGCAAGTTAGGCATTTTGGCTCCGAAAGGAGGCACTTTTCCGCAAGAAGCCAAACTCAAGAGCCCACTTGGCAGATGTCATTTTGTAGGGCGCGTTTGGGCCTCCGATGGCAGCCAGGTTTGGAGGAGGGGGCAGCTTTGTTCTGGGAGAAATCCTCGTCCTTATGGAATTTTTGTAGGCACAAGCCCAGGACGGGCCGCAGGCAAGTTGGCTTTGAAAGGAGGCACTTTCCCCCAAGAAGCCAAACTCAAGAGTCCACTTAGCAGGTGTCATTTTGTAGGGCGCGTTTGGGCCTCTGATGGCAGTCAGGTTTGGAGGAGGGGGCAGCTTTGGTCTGGGAGAAATCCTCGTCCTTATGGAATTTTTGTCGTCAAAAGCCCTGCATGGGCCGCAGGCAAGTTGACTCCGAAAGGAGGCACTTTTCCCCAGGAAGCCAAACTCAAGAGCCCACTTGGCAGATGTCCGTTTGTAGGGCGCGTTTGGGCCTCCGATGGCAGCCAGGTTTGGAGGAGGGGGCAGCTTTGTTCTGGGAGAAATCCTCGTCCTTATGGAATTTTTGTACTCAAAAGCCCAGGACGGGCCGCAGGCAAGTTAGGCAAGTTGGCTCCGAAAGGAGGCACTTTTCCCCAAGAAGCCAAACTCAAGAGCCCACTTGGCAGATGTCATTTTGTGGGGCGCGTTTGGGCCTCTGATGGCAGCCAGGTTTGGAGGAGGGGGCAGCTTTGGTCTGGGAGAAATCCTCGTCCTTATGGAATTTTTGTAGTCTAAAGCCCAGGACGGGCCGCAGGCAAGTTAGGCATTTTGGCTCCGAAAGGAGGCACTTTTCCCCAAGAACCCAAACTCAAGAGCCCACTTGGCAGGTGTCATTTTGTAGGGCGCGTTTGGGCCTCCGATGGCAGCCAGGTTTGGAGGAGGGGGCAGCTTTGGTCTGGGAGAAATCCTCGTCCTTATGGAATTTTTGGAGGCAAAAGCCCTGCATGGGCCGCAGGCAAGTTGACTCCGAAAGGAGGCACTTTTCCCCAAGAAGCCAAACTCAAGAGCCCACTTGGCAGATGTCATTTTGTAGGGCGCGTTTGGGCCTCCGATGGCAGCCAGGTTTGGAGGAGGGGGCAGCTTTGGTCTGGGAGAAATCCTCGTCCTTATGGAATTTTTGTAGGCAAAAGCCCAGGACGGGCCGCAGGCAAGTTGGCTTTGAAAGGAGGCACTTCCACCCAAGAAGCCAAACTCAAGAGCCCACTTGGCAGATGTCATTTTGTAGGGCGCGTTTGGGCCTCCGATGGCAGCCAGGTTTGGAGGAGGGGGCAGCTTTGGTCTGGGAGAAATCCTCGTCCTTATGGAATTTTTGGAGGCAAAAGCCCAGGACGGGCCGCAGGCAAGTTAGGCAAGTTGGCTTTGAAAGGAGGCACTTTTCCCCAAGAAGCCAAACTCAAGAACCCACAATGCAGATGTCCTTTTGTAGGGCGCGTTTGGGCCTCCGATGGCAGCCAGGTTTGGAGGAGGGGGCAGCTTTGTTCTGCGAGAAATCCTCGTCCTTCTGGAATTTTTGTACTCAAAAGCCTAGGACGGGCCGCAGGCAAGTTGGCATTTTGGCTCCGAAAGGAGGCACTTTTCCCCAAGAACCCAAACTCAAGAGCCCACTTGGCAGATGTCATTTTGTAGGGCGCGTTTGGGCCTCCGATGGCAGCCAGGTTTGGAGGAGGGGGCAGCTTTGTTCTGGGAGAAATCCTCGTCCTTATGGAATTTTTGTAGGCACAAGCCCAGGACGGGCCGCAGGCAAGTTGGCTTTGAAAGGAGGCACTTTCCCCCAAGAAGCCAAACTCAAGAGCCCACTTGGCAGGTGTCATTTTGTAGGGCGCGTTTGGGCCTCCGATGGCAGCCAGGTTTGGAGGAGGGGGCAGCTTTGGTCTGGGAGAAATCCTCGTCCTTCTGGAATTTTTGTAGGCAAAAGCCCTGCATGGGCCGCAGGCAAGTTGACTCCGAAAGGAGGCACTTTTCCCCAGGAAGCCAAACTCAAGAGCCCACTTGGCAGATGTCCGTTTGTAGGGCGCGTTTGGGCCTCCGATGGCAGCCAGGTTTGGAGGAGGGGGCAGCTTTGTTCTGGGAGAAATCCTCGTCCTTCTGGAATTTTTGTACTCAAAAGCCCAGCACGGGCCGCAGGCAAGTTAGGCAAGTTGGCTCCGAAAGGAGGCACTTTTCCCCAAGAAGCCAAACTCAAGAGCCCACTTGGCAGATGTCATTTTGTAGGGCGCGTTTGGGCCTCCGATGGCAGCCAGGTTTGGAGGAGGGGGCAGCTTTGGTCTGGGAGAAATCCTCGTCCTTATGGAATTTTTGTAGTCTAAAGCTAAGGACGGGCCGCAGGCTAGTTAGGCAAGTTTGCTTTGAAAGGAGGCACTTTTCCGCAAGAAGCCAAACTCAAGGACCCACAATGCAGATGTCATTTGGTAGGGCGCGTTTGGGCCTCCGATGGCAGCCAGGTTTGGAGGAGGGGGCAGCTTTGGTCTGGGAGAAATCCTCGTCCTTCTGGAATTTTTGTAGGCAAAAGCCCAGGACGGGCCGCAGGCAAGTTGGCTTTGAAAGGAGGCACTTCCACCCAAGAAGCCAAACTCAAGAGCCCACTTGGCAGATGTCATTTTGTAGGGCACGTTTGGGCCTCCGATGGCAGCCAGGTTTGGAGGAGGGGGCAGCTTTGGTCTGGGAGAAATCCTCGTCCTTCTGGAATTTTTGTCGGCAAAAGCCCTGCATGGGCCGCAGGCAAGTTGACTCCAAATGGAGACACTTTTCCCAAGAAACCAAACTCAAGAGCCCACTTGGGAGGTGTCATTTTGTAGGGCGCGCTTGGGCCTCCGATGGCAGCCAGGTTTGGAGGAGGGGGCAGCTTTGGTCGGGGAGAAATCCTCGTCCTTATGGAATTTTTGGAGGCAAAAGCCCAGGACGGGCCGCAGGCAAGTTGACTCCGAAAGGAGGCACTTTTCCCCAAGAAGCCAAACTCAAGAGCCCACTTGGCAGATGTCATTTTGTAGGGCGCGTTTGGGCCTCCGATGGCAGCCAGGTTTGGAGGAGGGGGCAGCTTTGGTCTGGGAGAAATCCTCGTCCTTATGGAATTTTTGTAGGCAAAAGCCCAGGACCGGGTGCAGGGAAGTTGGCTTTGAAAGGAGGCACTTTTCCCCAAGAAGCCAAACTCAAGAGCCCACTTGGCAGGTGTCATTTTGTAGGGCGCGTTTGGGCCTCCGATGGCAGCCAGGTTTGGAGGAGGGGGCAGCTTTGGTCTGGGAGAAATGCTCGTCATAATGGAATTTTTGTAGGCAAAGGACCAGCACGGGCCGCAGGGAAGTTGGCTTTGAAAGGAGGCACTTTCCCCCAAGAAGCCAAACCCAAGAGCCCACTTGGCAGATGTCATTTTGTAGGGCGCGTTTGGGCCTCCGATGGCAGCCAGGTTTGGAGGAGGGGGCAGCTTTGGTCTGGGAGAAATCCTCGTCCTTATGGAATTTTTGTAGGCAAAAGCCCTGCATGGGCCGCAGGCAAGTTGACTCCGAAAGGAGGCATTTTCCCCAAGAAGCCAAACTCAAGAGCCCACTTGGCAGGTGTCATTTTGTAGGGCGCGTTTGGGCCTCCGATGGCAGCCAGGTTTGGAGGAGGGGGCAGCTTTGGTCTGGGAGAAATCCTCGTCCTTATGGAATTTTTGGAGGCAAAAGCCCGGGACGGGAGGCAGGCAAGTTGGTTTTGAAAGGAGTCACTTTTCCCCAAGAAGCCAAACTCAAGAGCCCACTTGGCAGATGTCATTTTGTAGGGCGCGTTTGGGCCTCCGATGGCAGCCAGGTTTGGAGGAGGGGGCAGCTTTGGTCTGGGAGAAATCCTCGTCCTTATGGAATTTTTGTAGGCAAAAGCCCAGGACGGGACGCAGGCAAGTTGACTCCGAAAGGAGGCACTTTTCCCCAAGAAGCCAAACTCAAGAGCCCACTTGGCAGATGTCATTTTGTGGGGCGCGTTTGGGCCTCCGATGGCAGCCAGGTTTGGAGGAGGGGGCAGCTTTGGTCTGGGAGAAATCCTCGTCCTTATGGAATTTTTGTAGCAAAAGCCCGGGACGGGAGGCAGGCAAGTTGGTTTTCAAAGGAGTCACTTTTCCCCAAGAAGCCAAACTCAAGAACCCACTTGGCAGGTGTCATTTTGTAGGGCGCGTTTGGGCCTCCAATGGCAGCCAGGTTTGGAGGAGGGGGCAGCTTTGGTCGGGGAGAAATCCTCGTCCTTATGGAATTTTTGTAGTCAAAAGCCCAGGACGGGACGCAGGCAAGTTAGGCAAGTTGGCTTTGAAAGGAGGCACTTTTCCCCAAGAAGCCAAACTCAAGAGCCCACTTGGCAGGTGTCATTTTGTAGGGCGCGTTTGGGCCTCCGATGGCAGCCAGGTTTGGAGGAGGGGGCAGCTTTGGTCTGGGAGAAATCCTCGTCCTTATGGAATTTTTGTAGCAAAAGCCCGGGACGGAACGCAGGTAAGTTGGTTTTGAAAGGAGTCACTTTTCCCCAAGAAGCCAAACTCAAGAGCCCACTTGGCAGATGTCATTTTGTAGGGCGCGTTTGGGCCTCCGATGGCAGCCAGGTTTGGAGGAGGGGGCAGCTTTGGTCTGGGAGAAATCCTCGTCCTTATGGAATTTTTGTAGCAAAAGCCCAGGACGGGACGCAGGCAAGTTGGCTTTGAAAGGAGTCACTTTTCCCCAAGAAGCCAAACTCAAGAGCCCACTTGGCAGATGTCATTTTGTAGGGCGCGTTTGGGCCTCCGATGGCAGCCAGGTTTGGAGGAGGGGGCAGCTTTGGTCTGGGAGAAATCCTCGTCCTTATGGAATTTTTGTAGGCAAAAGCCCTGCATGGGCCGCAGGCAAGTTGACTCCGAAAGGAGGCACTTTTCCCCAAGAAGCCAAACTCAAGAGCCCACTTGGGAGGTGTCATTTTGTAGGGCGCGTTTGGGCCTCCGATGGCAGCCAGGTTTGGAGGAGGGGGCAGCTTTGGTCTGGGAGAAATCCTCGTCAAAATGGAATTATTTTAGGCAAAAGCCCAGGACGGGCCGCAGGCAAGTTGGCTTCGAAAGGAGGCACTTTTCCCCAAGAAGCCAAACTCAAGAGCCCACTTGGCAGGTGTCATTTTGTAGGGTGCGTTTGGGCCTCCGATGGCAGCCAGGTTTGGAGGAGGGGGCAGCTTTGGTCTGGGAGAAATCCTCGTCCTTCTGGAATATTTGGAGGCAAAAGCCCAGGACCGGATGCAGGCAAGTTGGCTTTGAAACTAGGCACTTTTCCCCCAAGAAGCCAAACTCAAGAGCCCACTTGGCAGATGTCATTTTGTAGGGCGCGTTTGGGCCTCCGATGGCAGCCAGGTTTGGAGGAGGGGGCAGCTTTGGTCTGGGAGAAATCCTCGTCCTTATGGAATTTTCGGAGGCAAAAGCCCAGGACGGGCCGCAGGCAAGTTTACTCCGAAAGGAGACACTTTTCCCCCAAGAAGCCAAACTGAAGAGCCCATTTGGCAGATGTCATTTTGTAGGGCGCGTTTGGGCCTCCGATGGCAGCCAGGTTTGGAGGAGGGGGCAGCTTTGGTCTGGGAGAAATCCTCGTCCTTATGGAATTTTTGTACTCAAAAGCCCAGGACGGGCCGCAGGCAAGTTAGGCAAGTTGGCTTTAAAAGGAGGCACTTTTCCCCAAGAAGCCAAACTCAAGAACCCACAATGCAGATGTCATTTTGTAGGGCACGTTTGGGCCTCCGATGGCAGCCAGGTTTGGAGGAGGGGGCAGCTTTGGTCTGGGAGAAATCCTCGTCCTTATGGAATTTTTGTAGGCAAAAGCCCAGGACGGGACGCAGGCAAGTTGACTCCGAAAGGAGGCACTTTTCCCCAAGAAGCCAAACTCAAGAGCCCACTTGGCAGATGTCATTTTGTGGGGCGCGTTTGGGCCTCCGATGGCAGCCAGGTTTGGAGGAGGGGGCAGCTTTGGTCTGGGAGAAATCCTCGTCCTTATGGAATTTTTGTAGCAAAAGCCCGGGACGGGAGGCAGGCAAGTTGGTTTTCAAAGGAGTCACTTTTCCCCAAGAAGCCAAACTCAAGAACCCACTTGGCAGGTGTCATTTTGTAGGGCGCGTTTGGGCCTCCAATGGCAGCCAGGTTTGGAGGAGGGGGCAGCTTTGGTCGGGGAGAAATCCTCGTCCTTATGGAATTTTTGTAGTCAAAAGCCCAGGACGGGACGCAGGCAAGTTAGGCAAGTTGGCTTTGAAAGGAGGCACTTTTCCCCAAGAAGCCAAACTCAAGAGCCCACTTGGCAGGTGTCATTTTGTAGGGCGCGTTTGGGCCTCCGATGGCAGCCAGGTTTGGAGGAGGGGGCAGCTTTGGTCTGGGAGAAATCCTCGTCCTTATGGAATTTTTGTAGGCAAAAGCCCTGCATGGGCCGCAGGCAAGTTGACTCCGAAAGGAGGCACTTTTCCCCAAGAAGCCAAACTCAAGAGCCCACTTGGCAGATGTCATTTTGTAGGGCGCGTTTGGGCCTCCGATGGCAGCCAGGTTTGGAGGAGGGGGCAGCTTTGGTCTGGGAGAAATCCTCGTCCTTCTGGAATTTTTGTAGCAAAAGCCCGGGACGGAACGCAGGTAAGTTGGTTTTGAAAGGAGGCACTTTTCCCCAAGAAGCCAAACTCAAGAGCCCACTTGGCAGATGTCATTTTGTAGGGCGCATTTGGGCCTCCGATGGCAGCCAGGTTTGGAGGAGGGGGCAGCTTTGGTCTGGGAGAAATCCTCGTCCTTATGGAATTTTTGTAGCAAAAGCCCGGGACGGGACGCAGGCAAGTTGGCTTTGAAAGGAGTCACTTTTCCCCAAGAAGCCAAACTCAAGAGCCCACTTGGCAGATGTCATTTTGTAGGGCGCGTTTGGGCCTCCGATGGCAGCCAGGTTTGGAGGAGGGGGCAGCTTTGGTCTGGGAGAAATCCTCGTCCTTATGGAATTTTTGTAGGCAAAAGCCCTGCATGGGCCGCAGGCAAGTTGACTCCGAAAGGAGGCACTTTTCCCCAAGAAGCCAAACTCAAGAGCCCACTTGGGAGGTGTCATTTTGTAGGGCGCGTTTGGGCCTCCGATGGCAGCCAGGTTTGGAGGAGGGGGCAGCTTTGGTCTGGGAGAAATCCTCGTCAAAATGGAATTATTTTAGGCAAAAGCCCAGGACGGGCCGCAGGCAAGTTGGCTTCGAAAGGAGGCACTTTTCCCCAAGAAGCCAAACTCAAGAGCCCACTTGGCAGGTGTCATTTTGTAGGGCGCGTTTGGGCCTCTGATGGCAGCCAGGTTTGGAGGAGGGGGCAGCTTTGGTCTGGGAGAAATCCTCGTCCTTCTGGAATATTTGGAGGCAAAAGCCCAGGACCGGATGCAGGCAAGTTGGCTTTGAAACTAGGCACTTTTCCCCCAAGAAGCCAAACTCAAGAGCCCACTTGGCAGATGTCATTTTGTAGGGCGCGTTTGGGCCTCCGATGGCAGCCAGGTTTGGAGGAGGGGGCAGCTTTGGTCTGGGAGAAATCCTCGTCCTTATGGAATTTTTGTAGGCAAAAGCCCTGCAAGGGCCGCAGGCAAGTTGACTCCGAAAGGAGGCACTTTTCCCCAAGAAGCCAAACTCAAGAGCCCACTTGGGAGGTGTCATTTTGTAGGGCGCGTTTGGGCCTCCGATGGCAGCCAGGTTTGGAGGAGGGGGCAGCTTTGGTCTGGGAGAAATCCTCGTCCTTATGGAATTTTTTGTAGCAAAAGCCCGGGACGGGACGCAGGCAGGTTGGTTTTGAAAGGAAGAACTTTCCCCAAGAAGCCAAACTCAAGAGCCCACTTGGCAGATGTCATTTTGTAGGGCGCGTTTTGGCGTCCGATGGCAGCCAGGTTTGGAGGAGGGGGCAGCTTTGGTCTGGGAGAAATCCTCGTCCTTCTGGAATTTTTGGAGGCAAAAGCCCAGGACGGGCCGCAGGCAAATTAGGCAAGTTTGCTTTGAAATGAGTCACTTTTCCCCAAGAAGCCAAACTC
Organism: Cinclus cinclus; assembly: GCF_963662255.1. Taxonomy (NCBI): domain Eukaryota; kingdom Metazoa; phylum Chordata; class Aves; order Passeriformes; family Cinclidae; genus Cinclus; species Cinclus cinclus. The sequence goes on from NW_026912151.1 coordinate 233,587, forward strand.
AAGAACCCACAATGCAGATGTCATTTTGTAGGGCGCGTTTGGGCCTCCGATGGCAGCCAGGTTTGGAGGAGGGGGCAGCTTTGGTCTGGGAGAAATCCTCGTCCTTATGGAATTTTTGGAGGCAAAAGCCCAGGACGGGCCGCAGGCAAGTTAGGCAAGTTGGCTCCGAAAGGAGGCACTTTTCCCCAAGAAGCCAAACTCCAGAGCCCTCTTGGCAGATGTCATTTTGTAGGGCGCGTTTGGGCCTCCGATGGCAGCCAGGTTTGGAGGAGGGGGCAGCTTTGGTCTGGGAGAAATCCTCGTCCTTATGGAATTTTTGGAGGCAAAAGCCCTGCATGGGCCGCAGGCAAGTTTACTCCGAAAGGAGACACTTTTCCCCAAGAAGCCAAACTCAAGAACCCACAATGCAGATGTCATTTTGTAGGGCGCGTTTGGGCCTCCGATGGCAGCCAGGTTTGGAGGAGGGGGCAGCTTTGGTCTGCGAGAAATCCTCGTCCTTATGGAATTTTTGTAGGCAAAAGCCCAGGACGGGCCGCAGGCAAGTTGACTCCGAAAGGAAGCACTTATCCCCAAGAAGCCAAACTCAAGAGCCCACTTGGCAGATGTCATTTTGTAGGGCGCGTTTGGGCCTCCGATGGCAGCCAGGTTTGGAGGAGGGGGCAGCTTTGGTCTGGGAGAAATCCTCGTCCTTATGGAATTTTTGTAGCAAAAGCCCGGGACGGGAGGCAGGCAAATTGGTTTTGAAAGGAGTCACTTTTCCCCAAGAAGCCAAACTCAAGAACCCACTTGGCAGGTGTCATTTTGTAGGGCGCGTTTGGGCCTCCGATGGCAGCCAGGTTTGGAGGAGGGGGCAGCTTTGGTCGGGGAGAAATCCTCGTCCTTATGGAATTTTTGTAGGCAAAATCCCAGGACGGGCGGCAGTCAAGTTAGGCAAGTTGACTCCGAAAGGAGGCACTTTTCCCCAAGAAGCCAAACTCAAGAGCCCACTTGGCAGGTGTCATTTTGTAGGGCGCGTTTGGGCCTCCGATGGCAGCCAGGTTTGGAGGAGGGGGCAGCTTTGGTCTGGGAGAAATCCTCGTCCTTATGGAATTTTTGGAGGCAAAAGCCCTGCATGGGCCGCAGGCAAGTTGACTCCGAAAGGAGGTACTTTTCTCCAGGAAGCCAAACTCAAGAGCCCACTTGGCAGATGTCATTTTGTAGGGCGCGTTTGGACCTCCGATGGCAGCCAGGTTTGGAGGAGGGGGCAGCTTTGGTCTGGGAGGAATCCTCGTCCTTATGGAATTTTTGTAGCAAAAGCCCGGGACGGGACGCAGGCAAGTTGGTTTTGAAAGGAGGCACTTTTCCCCAAGAAGCCAAACTCAAGAGCCCACTTGGCAGGTGTCATTATGTAGGGCGCGTTTGGGCCTCCGATGGCAGCCAGGTTTGGAGGAGGGGGCAGCTTTGGTCTGGGAGAAATCCTCGTCCTTATGGAATTTTTGGAGGCAAAAGCCCAGGACGGGACGCAGGCAAGTTAGGCAAGTTGGCTCCGAAATGAGGCACTTTTCCCCAAGAAGCCAAACTCAAGAGCCCACTTGGCAGGTGTCATTTTGTGGGGCGCGTTTGGGCCTCCGATGGCAGCCAGGTTTGGAGGAGGGGGCAGCTTTGGTCTGGGAGAAATCCTCGTCCATCTGGAATTTTTGTAGGCAAAAGCCCTGCATGGGCCGCAGGCAAGTTGACTCCGAAAGGAGGCACTTTTTCCCCAAGAAGCCAAACTCAAGAGCCCACTTGGCAGGTGTCATTTTGTAGGGCGCGTTTGGGCCTCCGATGGCAGCGAGGTTTGGAGGAGGGGGCAGCTTTGGTCTGGGAGAAATCCTCGTCCTTATGGAATTTTTGTAGGCAAAAGCCCAGGACGGGCCGCAGGGAATTTAGGCAATTTGGCTTTGAAAGGAGGCACTTTTCCCCAAGAAGCCAAACTCAAGAGCCCTCAATGCAGATATCATTTTGTGGGGCGCGTTTGGGCCTCCGATGGCAGCCAGGTTTGGAGGAGGGGGCAGCTTTGGTCTGGGAGAAATCCTCGTCCATCTGGAATTTTTGTAGGCAAAAGTCCAGGAAGGGCTGCAGGCAAGTTGACTCCGAATGGAGGCACTTTTCCCCAAGAAGCCAAACTCAAGAGCCCACTTGGCAGATGTCATTTTGTAGGGCGCGTTTGGGCCTCCGATGGCAGCCAGGTTTGGAGGAGGGGGCAGCTTTGGTCTGGGAGAAATCCTCGTCCTTCTGGAATTTTTGGAGGCAAAAGCCCAGGACGGTCCGCAGGCAAGTTTACTCCGAAAGGAGGCACTTTTCCCCAAGAAGCCAAACTCAAGAGCCCACTTGGCAGATGTCATTTTGTAGGCCGCGTTCGGGCCTCCTATGGCAGCCAGGTTTGGAGGAGGGGGCAGCTTTGGTCTGGGAGAAATCCTCGTCCTTATGGAATTTTTGTAGCAAAAGCCCGGGACGGAACGCAGGTAAGTTGGTTTTGAAAGGAGTCACTTTTCCCCAAGAAGCCAAACTCAAGAGCCCACTTGGCAGATGTCATTTTGTAGGGCGCGTTTGGGCCTCCGATGGCAGCCAGGTTTGGAGGAGGGGGCAGCTTTGGTCTGGGAGAAATCCTCGTCCTTATGGAATTTTTGTAGCAAAAGCCCTGGATGGGACGCAGGCAAGTTGGCTTTGAAAGGAGGCACTTTTCCCCAAGAAGCCAAACTCAAGAGCCCACTTGGCAGATGTCATTTTGTAGGGCGCGTTTGGGCCTCCGATGGCAGCCAGGTTTGGAGGAGGGGGCAGCTTTGGTCTGGGAGAAATCCTCGTCCTTATGGAATTTTTGGAGGCAAAAGCCCAGGACCGGATGCAGGCAAGTTGGCTCCGAAAGGAGGCACTTTTCCCCAAGAAGCCAAACTCAAGAACCCACAATGCAGATGTCGTTTTGTAGGGCGCGTTTGGGCCTCCGATGGCAGCCAGGTTTGGAGGAGGGGGCAGCTTTGGTCTGGGAGAAATCCTCGTCCTTATGGAATTTTTGTAGGCAAAAGCCCAGGAAGGGCCGCAGGCAAGTTGACTCCGAAAGGAGGCACTTTTCCCCAAGAAGCCAAACTCAAGAGCCCACTTGGCAGATGTCATTTTGTAGGGCGCGTTTGGGCCTCCGATGGCAGCCAGGTTTGGAGGAGGGGGCAGCTTTGGTCTGGGAGAAATCCTCGTCCTTATGGAATTTTCGGAGGCAAAAGCCCAGGACGGGCCGCAGGCAAGTTGGCTTTGAAAGGAGGCACTTTTCCCCCAAGAAGCCAAACTGAAGAGCCCACTTGGCAGATGTCATTTTGTGGGGCGCGTTTGGGCCTCCGATGGCAGCCAGGTTTGGAGGAGGGGGCAGCTTTGGTCTGGGAGAAATCCTCGTCCTTCTGGAATTTTTGTAGGCAAAAGCCCAGGACGGGCCGCAGGCAAGTTAGGCAAGTTGGCTTTTAAAGGAGGCACTTTTCCCCAAGAAGCCAAAATCAAGAACCCACAATGCAGATGTCATTTTGTAGGGCGCGTTTGGGCCTCCGATGGCAGCCAGGTTTGGAGGAGGGGGCAGCTTTGGTCTGGGAGAAATCCTCGTCCTTATGGAATTTTTGTAGGCAAAAGCCCAGGACGGGCCGCAGGGAATTTAGGCAATTTGGCTTTGAAAGGAGGCACTTTTCCCCAAGAAGCCAAACTCAAGAGCCCTCAATGCAGATATCATTTTGTGGGGCGCGTTTGGGCCTCCGATGGCAGCCAGGTTTGGAGGAGGGGGCAGCTTTGGTCTGGGAGAAATCCTCGTCCATCTGGAATTTTTGTAGGCAAAAGTCCAGGAAGGGCTGCAGGCAAGTTGACTCCGAATGGAGGCACTTTTCCCCAAGAAGCCAAACTCAAGAGCCCACTTGGCAGATGTCATTTTGTAGGGCGCGTTTGGGCCTCCGATGGCAGCCAGGTTTGGAGGAGGGGGCAGCTTTGGTCTGGGAGAAATCCTCGTCCTTCTGGAATTTTTGGAGGCAAAAGCCCAGGACGGTCCGCAGGCAAGTTTACTCCGAAAGGAGGCACTTTTCCCCAAGAAGCCAAACTCAAGAGCCCACTTGGCAGATGTCATTTTGTAGGCCGCGTTCGGGCCTCCTATGGCAGCCAGGTTTGGAGGAGGGGGCAGCTTTGGTCTGGGAGAAATCCTCGTCCTTATGGAATTTTTGTAGCAAAAGCCCGGGACGGAACGCAGGTAAGTTGGTTTTGAAAGGAGTCACTTTTCCCCAAGAAGCCAAACTCAAGAGCCCACTTGGCAGATGTCATTTTGTAGGGCGCGTTTGGGCCTCCGATGGCAGCCAGGTTTGGAGGAGGGGGCAGCTTTGGTCTGGGAGAAATCCTCGTCCTTATGGAATTTTTGTAGCAAAAGCCCTGGATGGGACGCAGGCAAGTTGGCTTTGAAAGGAGGCACTTTTCCCCAAGAAGCCAAACTCAAGAGCCCACTTGGCAGATGTCATTTTGTAGGGCGCGTTTGGGCCTCCGATGGCAGCCAGGTTTGGAGGAGGGGGCAGCTTTGGTCTGGGAGAAATCCTCGTCCTTATGGAATTTTTGGAGGCAAAAGCCCAGGACCGGATGCAGGCAAGTTGGCTCCGAAAGGAGGCACTTTTCCCCAAGAAGCCAAACTCAAGAACCCACAATGCAGATGTCGTTTTGTAGGGCGCGTTTGGGCCTCCGATGGCAGCCAGGTTTGGAGGAGGGGGCAGCTTTGGTCTGGGAGAAATCCTCGTCCTTATGGAATTTTTGTAGGCAAAAGCCCAGGAAGGGCCGCAGGCAAGTTGACTCCGAAAGGAGGCACTTTTCCCCAAGAAGCCAAACTCAAGAGCCCACTTGGCAGATGTCATTTTGTAGGGCGCGTTTGGGCCTCCGATGGCAGCCAGGTTTGGAGGAGGGGGCAGCTTTGGTCTGGGAGAAATCCTCGTCCTTATGGAATTTTCGGAGGCAAAAGCCCAGGACGGGCCGCAGGCAAGTTGGCTTTGAAAGGAGGCACTTTTCCCCCAAGAAGCCAAACTGAAGAGCCCACTTGGCAGATGTCATTTTGTGGGGCGCGTTTGGGCCTCCGATGGCAGCCAGGTTTGGAGGAGGGGGCAGCTTTGGTCTGGGAGAAATCCTCGTCCTTCTGGAATTTTTGTAGGCAAAAGCCCAGGACGGGCCGCAGGCAAGTTAGGCAAGTTGGCTTTTAAAGGAGGCACTTTTCCCCAAGAAGCCAAAATCAAGAACCCACAATGCAGATGTCATTTTGTAGGGCGCGTTTGGGCCTCCGATGGCAGCCAGGTTTGGAGGAGGGGGCAGCTTTGGTCTGGGAGAAATCCTCGTCCTTATGGAATTTTTGTAGCAAAAGCCCGGGACGGGAGGCAGGCAAGTTGGTTTTCAAAGGAGTCACTTTTCCCCAAGAAGCCAAACTCAAGAACCCACTTGGCAGGTGTCATTTTGTAGGGCGCGTTTGGGCCTCCAATGGCAGCCAGGTTTGGAGGAGGGGGCAGCTTTGGTCGGGGAGAAATCCTCGTCCTTATGGAATTTTTGTAGTCAAAAGCCCAGGACGGGCCGCAGGCAAGTTAGGCAAGTTGGCTTTGAAAGGAGGCACTTTTCCCCAAGAAGCCAAACTCAAGAGCCCACTTGGCAGGTGTCATTTTGTAGGGCGCGTTTGGGCCTCCGATGGCAGCCAGGTTTGGAGGAGGGGGCAGCTTTGGTCTGGGAGAAATCCTCGTCCTTATGGAATTTTTGTAGCAAAAGCCCGGGACAGAACGCAGGTAAGTTGGTTTTGAAAGGAGTCACTTTTCCCCAAGAAGCCAAACTCAAGAGCCCACTTGGCAGATGTCATTTTGTAGGGCGCGTTTGGGCCTCCGATGGCAGCCAGGTTTGGAGGAGGGGGCAGCTTTGGTCTGGGAGAAATCCTCGTCCTTATGGAATTTTTGTAGCAAAAGCCCGGGACGGGACGCAGGCAAGTTGGCTTTGAAAGGAGTCACTTTTCCCCAAGAAGCCAAACTCAAGAGCCCACTTGGCAGATGTCATTTTGTAGGGCGCGTTTGGGCCTCCGATGGCAGCCAGGTTTGGAGGAGGGGGCAGCTTTGGTCTGGGAGAAATCCTCGTCCTTATGGAATTTTTGGAGGCAAAAGCCCTGCATGGGCCGCAGGCAAGTTGACTCCGAAAGGAGGCACTTTTCCCCAAGAAGCCAAACTCAAGAGCCCACTTGGGAGGTGTCATTTTGTAGGGCGCGTTTGGGCCTCCGATGGCAGCCAGGTTTGGAGGAGGGGGCAGCTTTGGTCTGGGAGAAATCCTCGTCAAAATGGAATTATTTTAGGCAAAAGCCCAGGACGGGCCGCAGGCAAGTTGGCTTCGAAAGGAGGCACTTTTCCCCAAGAAGCCAAACTCAAGAGCCCACTTGGCAGGTGTCATTTTGTAGGGCGCGTTTGGGCCTCTGATGGCAGCCAGGTTTGGAGGAGGGGGCAGCTTTGGTCTGGGAGAAATCCTCGTCCTTCTGGAATATTTGGAGGCAAAAGCCCAGGACCGGATGCAGGCAAGTTGGCTTTGAAACTAGGCACTTTTCCCCCAAGAAGCCAAACTCAAGAGCCCACTTGGCAGATGTCATTTTGTAGGGCGCGTTTGGGCCTCCGATGGCAGCCAGGTTTGGAGGAGGGGGCAGCTTTGGTCTGGGAGAAATCCTCGTCCTTATGGAATTTTTGTAGGCAAAAGCCCTGCAAGGGCCGCAGGCAAGTTGACTCCGAAAGGAGGCACTTTTCCCCAAGAAGCCAAACTCAAGAGCCCACTTGGGAGGTGTCATTTTGTGGGGCGCGTTTGGGCCTCCGATGGCAGCCAGGTTTGGAGGAGGGGGCAGCTTTGGTCTGGGAGAAATCCTCGTCCTTATGGAATTTTTTGTAGCAAAAGCCCGGGACGGGACGCAGGCAGGTTGGTTTTGAAAGGAAGAACTTTCCCCAAGAAGCCAAACTCAAGAGCCCACTTGGCAGATGTCATTTTGTAGGGCGCGTTTTGGCGTCCGATGGAAGCCAGGTTTGGAGGAGGGGGCAGCTTTGGTCTGGGAGAAATCCTCGTCCTTATGGAATTTTTGGAGGCAAAAGCCCAGGACGGGCCGCAGGCAAATTAGGCAAGTTTGCTTTGAAATGAGTCACTTTTCCCCAAGAACCCAAACTCAAGAACCCACAATGCAGATGTCATTTTGTAGGGCGCGTTTGGGCCTCCGATGGCAGCCAGGTTTGGAGGAGGGGGCAGCTTTGGTCTGGGAGAAATCCTCGTCCTTCTGGAATATTTGTAGGCAAAAGCCCAGGACGGGCCGCAGGCAAGTTAGGCAAGTTGGCTCCGAAAGGAGGCACTTTTCCCCAAGAAGCCAAACTCCAGAGCCCTCTTGGCAGATGTCATTTTGTAGGGCGCGTTTGGGCCTCCGATGGCAGCCAGGTTTGGAGGAGGGGGCAGCTTTGGTCTGGGAGAAATCCTCGTCCTTATGGAATTTTTGGAGGCAAAAGCCCAGGACGGGCCGCAGGCAAGTTTACTCCGAAAGGAGACACTTTTCCCCAAGAAGCCAAACTCAAGAGCCCACTTGGCAGATGTCATTTTGTAGGGCGCGTTTGGGCCTCCGATGGCAGCCAGGTTTGGAGGAGGGGGCAGCTTTGGTCTGGGAGAAATCCTCGTCCTTCTGGAATTTTTGTACTCAAAAGCCCAGGACGGGCCGCAGGCAAGTTAGGCAAGTTGGCTTTAATGGAGGCACTTTTCCCCAAGAAGCCAAACTCAAGAACCCACAATGCAGATGTCATTTTGTAGGGCACGTTTGGGCCTCCGATGGCAGCCAGGTTTGGAGGAGGGGGCAGCTTTGGTCTGGGAGAAATCCTCGTCCTTATGGAATTTTTGGAGGCAAAAGCCCTGCATGGGCCGCAGGCAAGTTGACTCCGAAAGGAGGTACTTTTCCCCAGGAAGCCAAACTCAAGAGCCCACTTGGCAGATGTCATTTTGTAGGGCGCGTTTGGACCTCCGATGGCAGCCAGGTTTGGAGGAGGGGGCAGCTTTGGTCTGGGAGGAATCCTCGTCCTTATGGAATTTTTGTAGCAAAAGCCCGGGACGGGACGCAGGCAAGTTGGTTTTGAAAGGAGGCACTTTTCCCCAAGAAGCCAAACTCAAGAGCCCACTTGGCAGGTGTCATTATGTAGGGCGCGTTTGGGCCTCCGATGGCAGCCAGGTTTGGAGGAGGGGGCAGCTTTGGTCTGGGAGAAATCCTCGTCCTTATGGAATTTTTGGAGGCAAAAGCCCAGGACGGGACGCAGGCAAGTTAGGCAAGTTGGCTCCGAAATGAGGCACTTTTCCCCAAGAAGCCAAACTCAAGAGCCCACTTGGCAGGTGTCATTTTGTAGGGCGCGTTTGGGCCTCCGATGGCAGCGAGGTTTGGAGGAGGGGGCAGCTTTGGTCTGGGAGAAATCCTCGTCCTTATGGAATTTTTGTAGGCAAAAGCCCAGGACGGGCCGCAGGGAATTTAGGCAATTTGGCTTTGAAAGGAGGCACTTTTCCCCAAGAAGCCAAACTCAACAGCCCTCAATGCAGATATCATTTTGTGGGGCGCGTTTGGGCCTCCGATGGCAGCCAGGTTTGGAGGAGGGGGCAGCTTTGGTCTGGGAGAAATCCTCGTCCATCTGGAATTTTTGTAGGCAAAAGTCCAGGAAGGGCTGCAGGCAAGTTGACTCCGAATGGAGGCACTTTTCCCCAAGAAGCCAAACTCAAGAGCCCACTTGGCAGATGTCATTTTGTAGGGCGCGTTTGGGCCTCCGATGGCAGCCAGGTTTGGAGGAGGGGGCAGCTTTGATCTGGGAGAAATCCTCGTCCTTATGGAATTTTTGTAGGCAAAAGCCCCGGACGGGACGCAGGCAAGTTAGGCAAGTTGTCTTCGAAAGGAGGCACTTTTCCCCAAGAAGCCAAACTCAAGAGCCCTCAATGCAGATGTCATTTTGTGGGGCGCGTTTGGGCCTCCGATGGCAGCCAGGTTTGGAGGAGGGGGCAGCTTTGGTCTGGGAGAAATCCTCGTCCTTCGGGAATTTTTGTAGACAAAAGCCCTGGATGGGCCACAGGGAAGTTATGCAAGTTGGCATTGAAAGGACTCACTTTTCCCCAAGAAGCCAAACTCAAGAGCCCGCAATGCAGATGTCATTTAGTGGGGTGCGCTCGGGCCTGTGATGGCAGCCAGGTTTGGAGGAGGGGGCAGCTTTGGTCTGGGAGAAATCCTCGTCCTTATGGAATTTTTGTAGGCAAAAGCCCAGGAAGGGCCGCAGGCAAGTTGGCTTTGAAAGGAGGCACTTTTCCCCAAGAAGCCAAACTCAAGAGCCCACTTGGCAGATGTCATTTTGTGGGGCACGTTTGGGCCTCTGATGGCAGCCAGGTTTGGAGGAGGGGGCAGCTTTGGTCTGGGAGAAATCCTCGTCCTTCTGGAATTTTTGTAGGCAAAAGCCCAGGACGGGACACAGGCAAGTTGGCTTTGAAAGGAGGCACTTTTCCCCAAGAAGCCAAACTCAAGAGCCCACTTGGCAGATGTCATTTTGTGGGGCGCGTTTGGGCCTCCGATGGCAGCCAGGTTTGGAGGAGGGGGCAGCTTTGGTCTGGGAGAAATCCTCGTCCTTATGGAATTTTTGTAGGCAAAAGCCCAGGACTGGACGCAGGCAAGTTGGTTTTGAAAGGAGGCACTTTTCCCCAAGAAGCCAAACTCAAGAGCCCACTTGGCAGATGTCATTTTGTAGGGCACGTTTGGGCCTCCGATGGCAGCCACGTTTGGAGGAGGGGGCAGCTTTGGTCTGGGAGAAATCCTCGTCCATCTGGAATTTTTGTAGGCAAAAGCCCCAGACGGGACGCAGGCAAGTTGACTCCGAAAGGATGCACGTTTCCCCAAGAAGCCAAACTCAAGAGCCCTCAATGCAGAGGTCATTTTGTAGGGCGCGTTTGGGCCTCCGATGGCAGCCAGGTTTGGAGGAGGGGGCAGCTTTGGTCTGGGAGAAATCCTCGTCCTTATGGAATTTTTGAAGGCTAAAGCCCAGGAAGGGCTGCAGGCAAGTTGACTCCGAATGGAGGCACTTTTCCCCAAGAAGCCAAACTCAAGAACCCACTTGGCAGATGTCATTTTGTAGGGCGCGTTTGGGCCTCCGATGGCAGCCAGGTTTGGAGGAGGGGGCAGCTTTGGTCTGGGAGAAATCCTCGTCCTTCTGGAATTTTTGTAGGCAAAAGCCCAGGACGGGACGCAGGCAAGTTGGCTCCGAAAGGAGGCACTTTTTCCCCAAGAAGCCAAACTCAAGAGCCCACTTGGCAGGTGTCATTTTGTAGGGCGCGTTTGGGCCTCCGATGGCAGCCAGGTTTGGAGGAGGGGGCAGCTTTGGTCTGGGAGAAATCCTCGTCCTTATGGAATTTTTGTAGGCAAAAGCCCTGCATGGGCCGCAGGCAAGTTGACTTTGAAAGGAGGCACTTTTCCCCAAGAAGCCAAACTCAAGAGCCCACTTGGCAGGTGTCATTTTGTAGGGCGCGTTTGGGCCTCCGATGGCAGCCAGGTTTGGAGGAGGGGGCAGCATTGTTCTGGGAGAAATCCTCGTCCATCTGGAATTTTTGTAGGCAAAAGCCCTGGAACGGCCGCAGGAAAGTTAGGCAAGTTGGCTTCGAAAGGAGGCACTTTTCCCCAAGAAGCCAAACTCAAGAGCCCACTTGGCAGGTGTCATTTTGTAGGGCGCGTTTGGGCCTCCGATGGCAGCCAGGTTTGGAGGAGGGGGCAGCTTTGGTCTGGGAGAAATCCTCGTCCTTATGGAATTTTTGTAGGCAAAAGCCCAGGACGGGCCGCAGGGAAGTTAGGCAAGTTGGCTTTGAAAGGAGGCACTTTTCCCCAAGAAGCCAAACTCAAGAACCCACAATGCAGATGTCATTTTGTGGGGCGCGTTTGGGCCTCCGATGGCAGACAGGTTTGGAGGAGGGGGCAGCTTTGGTCTGGGAGAAATCCTCGTCCTTCTGGAATTTTTGTAGGCAAAAGCCCAAGACAGGCCGCAGGCAAGTTGGCTTTGAAAGGAGGCACTTTCCCCCAAGAAGCCAAACTCTAGAGCCCACTTGACAGATGTCATTTTGTAGGGCGTGTTTGGGCCTCCGATGGCAGCCAGGTTTGGAGGAGGGGGCAGCTTTGGTCTGGGAGAAATCCTCGTCCTTATGGAATTTTTGTACTCAAAAGCCCAGGACGGGCCGCAGGCAAGTTAGGCAAGTTGGCTCCGAAAGGAGGCACTTTTCCCCAAGAAGCCAAACTCCAGAGCCCTCTTGGCAGATGTCATTTTGTAGGGCGCGTTTGGGCCTCCGATGGCAGCCAGGTTTGGAGGAGGGGGCAGCTTTGGTCTGGGAGAAATCCTCGTCCTTATGGAATTTTTGGAGGCAAAAGCCCAGGACGGGCCGCAGGCAAGTTTACTCCGAAAGGAGACACTTTTCCCCAAGAAGCCAAACTCAAGAGCCCACTTGGCAGATGTCATTTTGTAGGGCGCGTTTGGGCCTCCGATGGCAGCCAGGTTTGGAGGAGGGGGCAGCTTTGGTCTGGGAGAAATCCTCGTCCTTCTGGAATTTTTGTACTCAAAAGCCCAGGACGGGCCGCAGGCAAGTTAGGCAAGTTGGCTTTAATGGAGGCACTTTTCCCCAAGAAGCCAAACTCAAGAACCCACAATGCAGATGTCATTTTGTAGGGCACGTTTGGGCCTCCGATGGCAGCCAGGTTTGGAGGAGGGGGCAGCTTTGGTCTGCGAGAAATCCTCGTCCTTATGGAATTTTTGTAGGCAAAAGCCCAGGACGGGACGCAGGCAAGTTGACTCCGAAAGGAAGCACTTATCCCCAAGAAGCCAAACTCAAGAGCCCACTTGGCAGATGTCATTTTGTAGGGCGCGTTTGGGCCTCCGATGGCAGCCAGGTTTGGAGGAGGGGGCAGCTTTGGTCTGGGAGAAATCCTCGTCCTTATGGAATTTTTGTAGCAAAAGCCCGGGACGGGAGGCAGGCAAATTGGTTTTGAAAGGAGTCACTTTTCCCCAAGAAGCCAAACTCAAGAGCCCACTTGGCAGGTGTCATTTTGTAGGGCGCGTTTGGGCCTCCGATGGCAGCCAGGTTTGGAGGAGGGGGCAGCTTTGGTCGGGGAGAAATCCTCGTCCTTATGGAATTTTTGTAGGCAAAATCCCAGGACGGGCGGCAGTCAAGTTAGGCAAGTTGACTCCGAAAGGAGGCACTTTTCCCCAAGAAGCCAAACTCAAGAGCCCACTTGGCAGGTGTCATTTTGTAGGGCGCGTTTGGGCCTCCAATGGCAGCCAGGTTTGGAGGAGGGGGCAGCTTTGGTCTGGGAGAAATCCTCGTCCTTATGGAATTTTTGGAGGCAAAAGCCCAGGACGGGCCGCAGGCAAGTTGACTCCGAAAGGAGGTACTTTTCCCCAGGAAGCCAAACTCAAGAGCCCACTTGGCAGATGTCATTTTGTAGGGCGCGTTTGGACCTCCGATGGCAGCCAGGTTTGGAGGAGGGGGCAGCTTTGGTCTGGGAGGAATCCTCGTCCTTATGGAATTTTTGTAGCAAAAGCCCGGGACGGGACGCAGGCAAGTTGGTTTTCAAAGGAGGCACTTTTCCCCAAGAAGCCAAACTCAAGAGCCCACTTGGCAGGTGTCATTATGTAGGGCGCGTTTGGGCCTCCGATGGCAGCCAGGTTTGGAGGAGGGGGCAGCTTTGGTCTGGGAGAAATCCTCGTCCTTATGGAATTTTTGTAGCAAAAGCCCAGGACGGGACGCAGGCAAGTTAGGCAAGTTGGCTCCGAAATGAGGCACTTTTCCCCAAGCAGCCAAACTCAAGAGCCCACTTGGCAGGTGTCATTTTGTGGGGCGCGTTTGGGCCTCCGATGGCAGCCAGGTTTGGAGGAGGGGGCAGCTTTGGTCTGGGAGAAATCCTCGTCCATCTGGAATTTTTGTAGGCAAAAGCCCTGCATGGGCCGCAGGCAAGTTGACTCCGAAAGGAGGCACTTTTTCCCCAAGAAGCCAAACTCAAGAGCCCACTTGGCAGGTGTCATTTTGTAGGGCGCGTTTGGGCCTCCGATGGCAGCCAGGTTTGGAGGAGGGGGCAGCTTTGGTCTGGGAGAAATCCTCGTCCTTATGGAATTTTTGTAGGCAAAAGCCCAGGACGGGCCGCAGGGAATTTAGGCAATTTGGCTTTGAAAGGAGGCACTTTTCCCCAAGAAGCCAAACTCAACAGCCCTCAATGCAGATATCATTTTGTGGGGCGCGTTTGGGCCTCCGATGGCAGCCAGGTTTGGAGGAGGGGGCAGCTTTGGTCTGGGAGAAATCCTCGTCCATCTGGAATTTTTGTAGGCAAAAGTCCAGGAAGGGCTGCAGGCAAGTTGACTCCGAATGGAGGCACTTTTCCCCAAGAAGCCAAACTCAAGAGCCCACTTGGCAGATGTCATTTTGTAGGGCGCGTTTGGGCCTCCGATGGCAGCCAGGTTTGGAGGAGGGGGCAGCTTTGATCTGGGAGAAATCCTCGTCCTTATGGAATTTTTGTAGGCAAAAGCCCCGGACGGGACGCAGGCAAGTTAGGCAAGTTGTCTTCGAAAGGAGGCACTTTTCCCCAAGAAGCCAAACTCAAGAGCCCTCAATGCAGATGTCATTTTGTGGGGCGCGTTTGGGCCTCCGATGGCAGCCAGGTTTGGAGGAGGGGGCAGCTTTGGTCTGGGAGAAATCCTCGTCCTTCGGGAATTTTTGTAGACAAAAGCCCTGGATGGGCCACAGGGAAGTTATGCAAGTTGGCATTGAAAGGACTCACTTTTCCCCAAGAAGCCAAACTCAAGAGCCCGCAATGCAGATGTCATTTAGTGGGGTGCGCTCGGGCCTGTGATGGCAGCCAGGTTTGGAGGAGGGGGCAGCTTTGGTCTGGGAGAAATCCTCGTCCTTATGGAATTTTTGTAGGCAAAATCCCAGGACTGGACGCAGTCAAGTTAGGCAAGTTGACTCCGAAAGGAGGCACTTTTCCCCAAGAAGCCAAACTCAAGAGCCCACTTGGCAGGTGTCATTTTGTAGGGCGCGTTTGGGCCTCCAATGGCAGCCAGGTTTGGAGGAGGGGGCAGCTTTGGTCTGGGAGAAATCCTCGTCCTTATGGAATTTTTGGAGGCAAAAGCCCAGGACGGGCCGCAGGCAAGTTGACTCCGAAAGGAGGTACTTTTCCCCAGGAAGCCAAACTCAAGAGCCCACTTGGCAGATGTCATTTTGTAGGGCGCGTTTGGACCTCCGATGGCAGCCAGGTTTGGAGGAGGGGGCAGCTTTGGTCTGGGAGAAATCCTCGTCCTTCTGGAATTTTTGGAGGCAAAAGCCCAGGACGGGACGCAGGCAAGTTAGGCAAGTTGGCTCCGAAATGAGGCACTTTTCCCCAAGCAGCCAAACTCAAGAGCCCACTTGGCAGGTGTCATTTTGTGGGGCGCGTTTGGGCCTCCGATGGCAGCCAGGTTTGGAGGAGGGGGCAGCTTTGGTCTGGGAGAAATCCTCGTCCATCTGGAATTTTTGTAGGCAAAAGCCCTGCATGGGCCGCAGGCAAGTTGACTCCGAAAGGAGGCACTTTTTCCCCAAGAAGCCAAACTCAAGAGCCCACTTGGCAGGTGTCATTTTGTAGGGCGCGTTTGGGCCTCCGATGGCAGCCAGGTTTGGAGGAGGGGGCAGCTTTGGTCTGGGAGAAATCCTCGTCCTTATGGAATTTTTGTAGGCAAAAGCCCAGGACGGGCCGCAGGGAATTTAGGCAATTTGGCTTTGAAAGGAGGCACTTTTCCCCAAGAAGCCAAACTCAAGAGCCCTCAATGCAGATATCATTTTGTGGGGCGCGTTTGGGCCTCCGATGGCAGCCAGGTTTGGAGGAGGGGGCAGCTTTGGTCTGGGAGAAATCCTCGTCCATCTGGAATTTTTGTAGGCAAAAGTCCAGGAAGGGCTGCAGGCAAGTTGACTCCGAATGGAGGCACTTTTCCCCAAGAAGCCAAACTCAAGAGCCCACTTGGCAGATGTCATTTTGTAGGGCGCGTTTGGGCCTCCGATGGCAGCCAGGTTTGGAGGAGGGGGCAGCTTTGATCTGGGAGAAATCCTCGTCCTTATGGAATTTTTGTAGGCAAAAGCCCCGGACGGGACGCAGGCAAGTTAGGCAAGTTGTCTTCGAAAGGAGGCACTTTTCCCCAAGAAGCCAAACTCAAGAGCCCTCAATGCAGATGTCATTTTGTGGGGCGCGTTTGGGCCTCCGATGGCAGCCAGGTTTGGAGGAGGGGGCAGCTTTGGTCTGGGAGAAATCCTCGTCCTTCGGGAATTTTTGTAGACAAAAGCCCTGGATGGGCCACAGGGAAGTTATGCAAGTTGGCATTGAAAGGACTCACTTTTCCCCAAGAAGCCAAACTCAAGAGCCCGCAATGCAGATGTCATTTAGTGGGGTGCGCTCGGGCCTGTGATGGCAGCCAGGTTTGGAGGAGGGGGCAGCTTTGGTCTGGGAGAAATCCTCGTCCTTATGGAATTTTTGTAGGCAAAAGCCCAGGAAGGGCCGCAGGCAAGTTGGCTTTGAAAGGAGGCACTTTTCCCCAAGAAGCCAAACTCAAGAGCCCACTTGGCAGATGTCATTTTGTGGGGCACGTTTGGGCCTCTGATGGCAGCCAGGTTTGGAGGAGGGGGCAGCTTTGGTCTGGGAGAAATCCTCGTCCTTCTGGAATTTTTGTAGGCAAAAGCCCAGGACGGGACACAGGCAAGTTGGCTTTGAAAGGAGGCACTTTTCCCCACGAAGCCAAACTCAAGAGCCCACTTGGCAGATGTCATTTTGTGGGGCGCGTTTGGGCCTCCGATGGCAGCCAGGTTTGGAGGAGGGGGCAGCTTTGGTCTGGGAGAAATCCTCGTCCTTATGGAATTTTTGTAGGCAAAAGCCCAGGACTGGACGCAGGCAAGTTGGCTTTGAAAGGAGGCACTTTTCCCCAAGAAGCCAAACTCAAGAACCCACAATGCAGATGTCATTTTGTGGGGCGCGTTTGGGCCTCCGATGGCAGACAGGTTTGGAGGAGGGGGCAGCTTTGGTCTGGGAGAAATCCTCGTCCTTCTGGAATTTTTGTAGGCAAAAGCCCAAGACAGGCCGCAGGCAAGTTGGCTTTGAAAGGAGGCACTTTCCCCCAAGAAGCCAAACTCTAGAGCCCACTTGACAGATGTCATTTTGTAGGGCGCGTTTGGGCCTCCGATGGCAGCCAGGTTTGGAGGAGGGGGCAGCTTTGGTCTGGGAGAAATCCTCGTCCTTCTGGAATTTTTGTACTCAAAAGCCCAGGACGGGCCGCAGGCAAGTTAGGCAAGTTGGCTCCGAAAGGAGGCACTTTTCCCCAAGAAGCCAAACTCCAGAGCCCTCTTGGCAGATGTCATTTTGTAGGGCGCGTTTGGGCCTCCGATGGCAGCCAGGTTTGGAGGAGGGGGCAGCTTTGGTCTGGGAGAAATCCTCGTCCTTATGGAATTTTTGGAGGCAAAAGCCCAGGACGGGCCGCAGGCAAGTTTACTCCGAAAGGAGACACTTTTCCCCAAGAAGCCAAACTCAAGAGCCCACTTGGCAGATGTCATTTTGTAGGGCGCGTTTGGGCCTCCGATGGCAGCCAGGTTTGGAGGAGGGGGCAGCTTTGGTCTGGGAGAAATCCTCGTCCTTCTGGAATTTTTGTACTCAAAAGCCCAGGACGGGCCGCAGGCAAGTTAGGCAAGTTGGCTTTAATGGAGGCACTTTTCCCCAAGAAGCCAAACTCAAGAACCCACAATGCAGATGTCATTTTGTAGGGCACGTTTGGGCCTCCGATGGCAGCCAGGTTTGGAGGAGGGGGCAGCTTTGGTCTGCGAGAAATCCTCGTCCTTATGGAATTTTTGTAGGCAAAAGCCCAGGACGGGACGCAGGCAAGTTGACTCCGAAAGGAAGCACTTATCCCCAAGAAGCCAAACTCAAGAGCCCACTTGGCAGATGTCATTTTGTAGGGCGCGTTTGGGCCTCCGATGGCAGCCAGGTTTGGAGGAGGGGGCAGCTTTGGTCTGGGAGAAATCCTCGTCCTTATGGAATTTTTGTAGCAAAAGCCCGGGACGGGACGCAGGCAAGTTGGTTTTGAAAGGAGTCACTTTTCCCCAAGAAGCCAAACTCAAGAACCCACTTGGCAGGTGTCATTTTGTGGGGCGCGTTTGGGCCTCCGATGGCAGCCAGGTTTGGAGGAGGGGGCAGCTTTGGTCTGGGAGAAATCCTCGTCCTTATGGAATTTTTGTAGGCAAAATCCCAGGACTGGACGCAGTCAAGTTAGGCAAGTTGACTCCGAAAGGAGGCACTTTTCCCCAAGAAGCCAAACTCAAGAGCCCACTTGGCAGGTGTCATTTTGTAGGGCGCGTTTGGGCCTCCAATGGCAGCCAGGTTTGGAGGAGGGGGCAGCTTTGGTCTGGGAGAAATCCTCGTCCTTATGGAATTTTTGGAGGCAAAAGCCCAGGACGGGCCGCAGGCAAGTTGACTCCGAAAGGAGGTACTTTTCCCCAGGAAGCCAAACTCAAGAGCCCACTTGGCAGATGTCATTTTGTAGGGCGCGTATGGACCTCCGATGGCAGCCAGGTTTGGAGGAGGGGGCAGCTTTGGTCTGGGAGGAATCCTCGTCCTTATGGAATTTTTGTAGCAAAAGCCCGGGACGGGACGCAGGCAAGTTGGTTTTGAAAGGAGGCACTTTTCCCCAAGAAGCCAAACTCAAGAGCCCACTTGGCAGGTGTCATTATGTAGGGCGCGTTTGGGCCTCCGATGGCAGCCAGGTTTGGAGGAGGGGGCAGCTTTGGTCTGGGAGAAATCCTCGTCCTTATGGAATTTTTGTAGCAAAAGCCCAGGACGGGACGCAGGCAAGTTAGGCAAGTTGGCTCCGAAATGAGGCACTTTTCCCCAAGCAGCCAAACTCAAGAGCCCACTTGGCAGGTGTCATTTTGTGGGGCGCGTTTGGGCCTCCGATGGCAGCCAGGTTTGGAGGAGGGGGCAGCTTTGGTCTGGGAGAAATCCTCGTCCATCTGGAATTTTTGTAGGCAAAAGCCCTGCATGGGCCGCAGGCAAGTTGACTCCGAAAGGAGGCACTTTTTCCCCAAGAAGCCAAACTCAAGAGCCCACTTGGCAGGTGTCATTTTGTAGGGCGCGTTTGGGCCTCCGATGGCAGCCAGGTTTGGAGGAGGGGGCAGCTTTGGTCTGGGAGAAATCCTCGTCCTTATGGAATTTTTGTAGGCAAAAGCCCAGGACGGGCCGCAGGGAATTTAGGCAATTTGGCTTTGAAAGGAGGCACTTTTCCCCAAGAAGCCAAACTCAAGAGCCCTCAATGCAGATATCATTTTGTGGGGCGCGTTTGGGCCTCCGATGGCAGCCAGGTTTGGAGGAGGGGGCAGCTTTGGTCTGGGAGAAATCCTCGTCCATCTGGAATTTTTGTAGGCAAAAGTCCAGGAAGGGCTGCAGGCAAGTTGACTCCGAATGGAGGCACTTTTCCCCAAGAAGCCAAACTCAAGAGCCCACTTGGCAGATGTCATTTTGTAGGGCACGTTTGGGCCTCCGATGGCAGCCAGGTTTGGAGGAGGGGGCAGCTTTGATCTGGGAGAAATCCTCGTCCTTATGGAATTTTTGTAGGCAAAAGCCCCGGACGGGACGCAGGCAAGTTAGGCAAGTTGTCTTCGAAAGGAGGCACTTTTCCCCAAGAAGCCAAACTCAAGAGCCCTCAATGCAGATGTCATTTTGTGGGGCGCGTTTGGGCCTCCGATGGCAGCCAGGTTTGGAGGAGGGGGCAGCTTTGGTCTGGGAGAAATCCTCGTCCTTCGGGAATTTTTGTAGACAAAAGCCCTGGATGGGCCACAGGGAAGTTATGCAAGTTGGCATTGAAAGGACTCACTTTTCCCCAAGAAGCCAAACTCAAGAGCCCGCAATGCAGATGTCATTTAGTGGGGTGCGCTCGGGCCTGTGATGGCAGCCAGGTTTGGAGGAGGGGGCAGCTTTGGTCTGGGAGAAATCCTCGTCCTTATGGAATTTTTGTAGGCAAAAGCCCAGGAAGGGCCGCAGGCAAGTTGGCTTTGAAAGGAGGCACTTTTCCCCACGAAGCCAAACTCAAGAGCCCACTTGGCAGATGTCATTTTGTGGGGCGCGTTTGGGCCTCCGATGGCAGCCAGGTTTGGAGGAGGGGGCAGCTTTGGTCTGGGAGAAATCCTCGTCCTTATGGAATTTTTGTAGGCAAAAGCCCAGGACGGGACGCAGGCAAGTTAGGCAAGTTGGTTTTGAAAGGAGGCACTTTTCCCCAAGAAGCCAAACTCAAGAGCCCACTTGGCAGATGTCATTTTGTAGGGCACGTTTGGGCCTCCGATGGCAGCCACGTTTGGAGGAGGGGGCAGCTTTGGTCTGGGAGAAATCCTCGTCCACCTGGAATTTTTGTAGGCAAAAGCCCCAGACGGGACGCAGGCAAGTTGACTCCGAAAGGATGCACGTTTCCCCAAGAAGCCAAACTCAAGAGCCCTCAATGCAGATGTCATTTTGTAGGGCGCGTTTGGGCCTCCGATGGCAGCCAGGTTTGGAGGAGGGGGCAGCTTTGGTCTGGGAGAAATCCTCGTCCTTATGGAATTTTTGAAGGCTAAAGCCCAGGAAGGGCTGCAGGCAAGTTGACTCCGAATGGAGGCACTTTTCCCCAAGAAGCCAAACTCAAGAACCCACTTGGCAGATGTCATTTTGTAGGGCGCGTTTGGGCCTCCGATGGCAGCCAGGTTTGGAGGAGGGGGCAGCTTTGGTCTGGGAGAAATCCTCGTCCTTATGGAATTTTTGTAGGCAAAAGCCCAGGACGGGACGCAGGCAAGTTGGCTCCGAAAGGAGGCACTTTTCCCCAAGAAGCCAAACTCAAGAGCCCACTTGGCAGGTGTCATTTTGTAGGGCGCGTTTGGGCCTCCGATGGCAGCCAGGTTTGGAGGAGGGGGCAGCTTTGGTCTGGGAGAAATCCTCGTCGTTATGGAATTTTTGTAGGCAAAAGCCCTGCATGGGCCGCAGGCAAGTTGACTTTGAAAGGAGGCACTTTTCCCCAAGAAGCCAAACTCAAGAGCCCACTTGGCAGGTGTCATTTTGTAGGGCGCGTTTGGGCCTCCGATGGCAGCCAGGTTTGGAGGAGGGGGCAGCATTGTTCTGGGAGAAATCCTCGTCCATCTGGAATTTTTGTAGGCAAAAGCCCTGGAACGGCCGCAGGAAAGTTAGGCAAGTTGGCTTCGAAAGGAGGCACTTTTCCCCAAGAAGCCAAACTCAAGAGCCCACTTGGCAGGTGTCATTTTGTAGGGCGCGTTTGGGCCTCCGATGGCAGCCAGGTTTGGAGGAGGGGGCAGCTTTGGTCTGGGAGAAATCCTCGTCCTTATGGAATTTTTGTAGGCAAAAGCCCAGGACGGGCCGCAGGGAAGTTAGGCAAGTTGGCTTTGAAAGGAGGCACTTTTCCCCAAGAAGCCAAACTCAAGAACCCACAATGCAGATGTCATTTTGTGGGGCGCGTTTGGGCCTCCGATGGCAGCCAGGTTTGGAGGAGGGGGCAGCTTTGGTCTGGGAGAAATCCTCGTCCTTCTGGAATTTTTGTAGGCAAAAGCCCAAGACAGGCCGCAGGCAAGTTGGCTTTGAAAGGAGGCACTTTCCCCCAAGAAGCCAAACTCTAGAGCCCACTTGACAGATGTCATTTTGTGGGGCGCGCTCAGGCCTCCGATGGCAGCCAGGTTTGGAGGAGGGGGCAGCTTTGGTCTGGGAGAAATCCTCGTCCTTATGGAATTTTTGTACTCAAAAGCCCTGGACGGGACGCAGGCAAGTTGGCTTCGAAAGGAGGCACTTTTCCCCCCAGAAGCCAAACTCAAGAGCCCACTTGGCAGATGTCATTTTGTAGGACGCGTTTGGGCCTCCGATGGCAGCCAGGTTTGGAGGAGGGGGCAGCTTTGGTCTGGGAGAAATCCTCGTCCTTCTGGAATTTTTGTTGGCAAAAGCCCAGGACGGGACGCAGGCAAGTTAGGCAAGTTGGCTTTGAAAAGAGGCACTTTCCCCCAAGAAGCCAAACTCAAGAGCCCACTTGACAGATGTCATTTTGTGGGGCGCACTCGGGCCTCCGATGGCAGCCAGGTTTGGAGGAGGGGGCAGCTTTGGTCTGGGAGAAATCCTCGTCCTTATGGAATTTTTGTAGGCAAAAGCCCAGGACGGGCCGCAGGCAAGTTATGCAAGTTGGCTTTGAAAGGAGTCACTGTTCCCCAAGAAGCCAAACTCAAGAGCCCTCAATGCAGATGTCATTTAGTGGGGTGCGCTCGGGCCTGTGATGGCAGCCAGGTTTGGAGGAGGGGGCAGCTTTTGTCTGGGAGAAATCCTCGTCCTTATGGAATTTTTGTAGGCAAAACCCAAGACAGGCCACAGGCAAGTTAGGTAAGTTGGCTTTGAAACGATGCACGTTTCCCCCAAGAAGCCAAACTCAAGAGCCCTCAATGCAGATGTCATTTTGTGGGGCGCGTTTGGGCCTCCGATGGCAGCCAGGTTTGGAGGAGGGGCCAGCTTTGGTCTGCGAGAAATCCTCGTCCTTCTGGAATTTTTGTAGGCAAAAGCCCAGCACGGGCCACCGGCAAGTTGGCTTTGAAAGGAAGCACGTTCCCCCAAGAAGCCAAACTCAAGAGCCCACTTGGCAGGTGTCATTTTGTAGGGCGCGTTTGGGCCTCCGATGGCAGCCAGGTTTGGAGGAGGGGGCAGCTTTGGTTTGGGAGAAATCCTCGTCCTTCTGGAAATTTTGTAGGCAAAAGCCCAGGATGATCCCAACTTTACCCCTTAGCTAACTGTAACCCTAACGCCAACCCTAATCAATATATTGGTCCCTATATGGCCACGTCCTTCCTAACCAATATCGTTTCTTCTTTGCCCGGTTTTGTACCTGCTAATATGGTGGTTCACATGAGGTTCGGTGTTCCAATGTGGCTTCCCTGTGCCACGGCGACCCTGGTTGGGTTGGTCGGGGCGATGACGGAGTCCCGTGTGTGGATCCAGGGGATTACGCAATCCGGTCATCGGGTCTGGTCGATGACGCAATCCAGTGGGTGGGCTGGCACGGCGCAGTCGGCGCCGCTGCAAACTCGTGGAGAGCAGGGGCTTACTGAAAGGGGTTACAGTGAGGTAGGAGCGCTGGGCCGCAGGTGCACACAGGTATGGGCAAAGGGACACCAAAAGGGACAAAAATACAGTCATGGTGGTGGACAAAGGGAAAAGGAGTGGAAGGAAGAAAGAAAGGTAAAAGATGCAAGCAGTCTGGGAAACAAGAAGCAGGGTGGAACAGGGAGAGGGATTGGGCAACATTTGCTAAGTAAATATTAGAGAGGATTTATCCATTAAAAGAAAAAGAAGGGGAAAAGGCAGTGAAGCAGAGAAGAGGGACAGGTAGAGGAACATGCAGGACAAGAAAGAACACCTTTACAGGTGTCATCAGCAAAAAGAACCAGGCTTTCTTCTGCATTTGCCACGTGAAACTGTTCAGCACAAAGCCGACATACATCCCCAGCGCCGATATCTGAAAATACCGGCAAAGGCTTTCCCGGACAGCCACTAGGAGCTTCCAGGACTGCATTACCAAGGCAGTGCTGAGGAACACGACAGCAGACACCAGAACTCAAAACCCTCGTCCTCTGACAACTGAAAACTTAACAAGAAACAGCAGACCTGCCTGGCCTGACAGGAACTCCCCCCGACCGGTCACCCAGCTGCAGCGAGGGGCAGGGCTCGAGGCACAGCTGCAGTACCACAGACAAGGGCGGGGAACAACGAGATCCATCCCTTCAGGAAATCCTCCTAAATTAATGCCCCAAAACTCACACATTCATAGTAAATAGGGGAGAGTTCTAAAATATACAGGCAAGAACTTCACTGGGAAAGCTGCTCTGGCAGCTGAGTTCATCCTAAGGTCAGTTCTTGCCTCTATAGAGGGAAAAAAACAAATTCCTAATTAGCATTACGTAATTAAAGATGAGACTTCTGCATCGAGGCTGAGGGTGTTATGGTGCCACGAGTGAAACCAAAGGAACTGTGTTATTTAAGAGAACCCAGAACTTTCTTTCCTCTCATGGACGTTTGCCACCCAAATCCCTGTGAATCAAGGAACTAAAGCGATTGTGCTGTCAGAAAAATTACATTATCTCAAACACTGTATTTAACTACACGGTTTGGTATTAGGTATAAAAATTCCAGGAAACACATGAACTGAACAGCATCATCAGTATCTGTCCTGGCAGCTTACCTCTGGGACCAATCCTTGGATATGGGATTTTGGAGGTGCAATCTGAACTTTGGCCTGCTTTGGCTTGTGGACAATGAGTCCCTTTTGCCATTCCAAAGAAGTCACATTTGCATTTTCCAACCCCACAGATCATACCCACTCTTCCTTCTATCCTAATATCCCAAGAATCACATAGCAGATACAGAGCTTTATTTTGAAGCAACTTTTTTTAATCGAAATTAATGTTATTTCTCAGTAGATATAAAAGTGAGAAATTTTACAGGTTTCAAGTGTTTTGGACACACATTCCCCACACCCTCCCTGTGAATTCCCATGCGTTTTGGAGATGTAACACACCTTTTTAGGGGAGGAAAAAAACATCTTTGCTGCACCCTCAACCTCCCCCTTTCCTTTACTAAGTTATTTTTCCCCTTTCCTGTATTTTTTTTTTTTGTTTTTCTATTTCCTCCTTTAAGGAAAAAAACAGCCACAGTCCCTCTCCCCCACTACTCCAGCCCCTCCCCCCCCCACCTACACAAAGCCAAAAACTCCTCTCTGACTGTTTAACTTTGGGTTGTCCCCCCTGTGCTATGGGAAGGGTCCTTGCTGCCCCCCCGGGACTCTTCAGGGTCATGTTGAGCCTGGTCCTTGTCCCCCTGGTGCTTTTTGTCCCCTGGGCTCTTCTTGGGGTCACTTTGAGCTTTATCCTTGTCCCCCAGGCTCTCCTTGGGATCCCTTTGAGCCTTGGCCTTGTCCCTCAGGCTCTTTCTGGGGTTGCCCCCATCCTTGTCCTCATCCACCCAGTGCTTTTGGGGATCCCCCCCATCTGTGTCCCTCCCCTTGGCATCAATGGCCGCGTGTTCCCTCTGCACCAGCTCCTCGAGCTCCTCCTAAGGAGAAGACATGGCGGTTCAGGGGGATCCCAGAAGTGTTTGGGGGGCAGGGGGGCCCCAAAAATTTGTGGGTGGGGGTGGGTGTCAGGGAGGTACCTTCCAGCCCAACAGTTCAGCCAGAGCCAGGCACCCACTGTCACAGTCCCCCAGCCAGGCCACGTCCCTGCGCAGATACAGGAGCCCCAAAGTCACCTCTGTGGGGCCCTAAAAAACCTGGGGGACCCTAGAATCACCTTGGGGGTGCCCACATCATCTTGAGTGGACCAAAAACTACCTTGGGATGCCCCAAAACCACTTTGAGGGTCTCCAAAGCCATGGTGGGGTTCCCAAAACCATGGAGGGAGGGGACCCATACCTGTAGGCCTTGTTTGAGTCAAAGTCCATCCCACCAAAGCCCATCAAGGACATCAGGGAGTCACTCTGGAGGAACAAATAGAGTGACGGGGGTGGGGGGCAGTTGCTCCAAGCCTTCCCCCCCCCCCCCCCCAGTGCCTCCCAAATTGCCCCCCCCCACCTCACCTGTCCTGTCTTCTCCTTGTTGATCAGGAGTCTGGGGGTGCTGGTGGGGACCCTGTGGGAGGGGACAGTCATGGTAGGGGGGGGGGGAAGGCAGGGGTCTGGGAGGTGTCCTGGGAGGGGTCTCACCTGCTGATGAGGGAGGCAAAGGGCTGCACCTGCAGCGAGGTGCCCATGATTAGCAGCAGGTCAACTTTCTCAAAGTCCTGTTGAAGGAGATGTCACTGAGGGAAGGTCCTGGGTCACCTCAGCACCCCCCACCCCAAATTCAGGCTGGGGGTGGGATTCAGGGCCCCCCAAACCCCACTCACCGACTCCAGGAGAGCGAAGAAGCGTGAGGGGAGGCTCTCCCCAAAAAACACAATGTCTGGAGAAGGGGAGTGGCAGATGAGGGGGGTGGGGGTGAAGACCCCCCCTCAGATTCCCACTGAGGCCCCCTTGAAAACTCACCAGGTTTCACCAGCCCCTGGCATTTCTCACACTTAGGGACAAGGGAGGAGAAAATCCGCTCTGAGAAGGGAGCAGGAGGGGGAAACTCAGTGGGGAAAGGGTATTTGAGGGGTCACAGGGACATTTGGGAGGCACTGGGGGAGAACAACCTGCTGTTAGCACCCTGTGGCACAGCAGGTGGGGCCACCCTCACAGCCGCTCAAGGGGGGACGAGGAGGAGGGGTCCCCGGGGGTCCCCAGAGCCCTCCTTACCCCTCATCCAGGCCAGGCCATAGCGCTGGCGGCACGAGGGCCGCAGGCAGTGGGATGTGAAGAACGTGCCGTGAGCCTCCACCAGCAGCTCCGGGTCCAGCCCCGCCACCCTCTCCAGAGTGTCAATGTTCTGGGGGGGGAGCACGGGGGGAGGGGTCAGGGGGTCCCCAAAATCCCTGTGACCCCCCAAAACAGCTGCAGGGGAGGGGAGCATGTCCCACCTGGGTGTAGCAGCGCAGCAAAAGCCCCTTGTCCTGCAGCAGCCTCATGAAGTAGTGACATATTGTGGGCTGGGGGGAATTTGGGGGTTATTTGGGGTTCTCTTGCCCCACCCCCTGAGTGGGGGGGTTGGAAAGAGGTTTTGGGGGACTTTTACCTTGAACTGCCCTGGGTAGAGCTCACGGGCGAGGGCAAAAAAGGGTTCTGGGTGTTTCTGGGGGGGCACAGGGAGGTCAGGGGGGGCTCGGAGTGCCCCCAGATAACCAGGCCTCCCCCCAGAATTTGGGGAGTAAAAGGGGGGTGGGTACCTTGAAGAAACCAATCTCAAAGATGGCCTCAGGGTAGGGAAGGTCGTAGCTCTGCAAGTTGGAGTAGAGCCCAGTGCCAGGGGAGCGGAAGTCCGGGATCCCGGCGGCTGGGGGGAGTTGGGGGGCTCAGGACCCACCCTGGGTGTCCTGAGCCGCCCCCTCCGGGCCCCCCCAAAATGAGCACTCACAGGTGGAGATGCCAGCGCCCACCATGCACACGACATTCTTACCTGTAGGGAAGGGGGAACACAGGGGTGAACCCTAAATTTGCCCTCAAGAGCCCTAAAACTGCCCTTTCCCCCCACACTGCGAACCCCCAAATCCACCCCGTTTCCACAGCACCCCTCCTTTCCCCATTCCCGTTGTCCTCCCTCCGTGCCCGCTTTTCCCACTGCTCCCTTCCCGTTCTTGGTGTCCCCCCATTCCCATCCCCATTCCCGTCCCCGGTCCTGCTCCTATCTCCGTTCCCGGTGTTCCTACAGCGGTCACTCTTCAGGAAGCGGCTCACGCCCTGCAGGCTCAGCTCGTCCAGCACCGGCTCCGGTTTGTCCCCTACAAGCCCCAGGGTCCGGGACAGGAGCGTCCGCAGCAGCTCCACTGCGGGAACATCGAACTGTCCCCATACAGTCGCCAAAGTGATTTCCGCGTCCCAAAATCCCCAAAAATGTCCCCCAAGGTTCCATCAAAAATGTCCCCAAAGGTCCCCGAAAGTCCCAAAGGCCCCAGAAACGTCCTCAAAAAATCCCATGAGTAACTCCAAAGGGCGCCAGAGAAACCCATAATGTCCCCAAACCTCCTATTCTAACTGCTCCGCCCTATAAATATCCCCAAGTGTCTCATAGTATCCCCAAAGGCCCAATAAAGGTTTCCGAAGGGTCCCCAAAGCCCCCGAAATGTCTCCAACGGCCCCATAATGTCCCCATAGGGTCCCTGAAAGTGTCCCCAAAGGCCCAGTCCGGGGCCCCCCGCGGCCACGGGAGACACCGGCGCCCCCAGACCCACTGTCAGCGTCAGCCGAAGCGCCCGGCTCAGGGTCCGAGACCTGCGGGGAGGAGTGAGAAGGGTCACCGAGAGATCGGGGGTGGTCATCGGGATGGGGACCGAGGGGACACCGGGGGCGTTACCGGAAACTCGGAGTCCTGCTCCACCACCTCCTCGTGGGCCCCGGGAGCTGCGGAGACACTGGGGGGGTCACCGGCGGAGGCGGGAGGAGAGGGAGCCCCACGCCCTAGGGCCGGACCAGCCCCACCGCCTCCAGCACCGTCCGGGTCCGCCATAAACGCAGCCGCGCCAATCCACAACTCCCAGCGTGCCCCGCTCACCCGCGGCGGCTCCGGTTGGTGGGCGGAGTAGGCGCGGCCAGACGGAGGGTGCTGATTGGCTGAGACGCCCGAAAGCGCGGGCGCGGACTACGGGTCCCGGCACGCGCCGGGGCGGGGATTCCCCGGTCCGCGATGGCGGCCGCGGCCTGAGGTGGCCCCGGCGATGGCGGCCGCGGCCCCCGCGGCCCCCGGCGAGGCAAAGCGGCCCGAGGGCGACGAGTGGTGTGACAGCGGGCTGGGCTCGCTGGGCGAGGGGCCACTGGTGTCGCCGCTGCCCGCCAGCCTCGGAGCGGAGCCCCCCGAGCCCCTTGGCGACCCCGCGACCTGGCTGCGGCACGTCCTGAGCTTCGTCACCGAGGACGGCGACACGTGAGGGCGGGGAGGGGCGAGGGACCCATCCCCCCAGGTCCGGGAAGGACCCCCGCGCACACCCCGGGGTTGGGGGGTCGCTGTCCTGCCTCTTACCGGCGTTCCGGTGCGGCCCCCCCCCCCGGGACCGCCTGATCCCCGCGGGGGTCCCTCAGTAACGTCCCAGTACTGCCAATGACCTCCCCCAAACCAACCGCCCAGGACCCCCATCCCCAGCCCCCCACACTTTTTTGGGGACTCCCCGGTGGGTCTGGGGGTATCAGAGCGCCCCCCCCCCAGCTCGTGCCCCTCCCCCAGGGCCCTTCACCTGGCCGTGATCCACGAGCACGAGGAATTCCTGGAGTCCATCCTGCGGCACACGGAGCACTCGCCCTACCTGGACCTGCAAAACGACCTGGGGCAGGTGTGGAAGGGGGAGAAATTTGGGGTTCCCGGAGGGGTTGGGGGTCCTGGGACCACCCCAAGTCTCCACGGCGTCGGGTGGGGGTGGGTGAGGAGCTTGGGGAGGGAGGGGTGGAAATTTGGGGGTTTTGGGGTTACAGTGGGGTGGAGCTGTAGGGGAGGAACATCTACGGGGGAATTTTGGGGGGGGTTTGACCCTCTTCCCCCCCCCCCCCCCCCCCCCCCCAATTGTCACCCCAGAGCTGCACATCGCCGTGGTGCTGGGGCTGGGGTTTTGGGGTGGTTTTGGGGTAGTTTAAGCCCGGTTTCGCCCCCAGAGCGCGCTGCACATCGCCGTGGTGCTGGGGCTGGCCGGGGCCGTGCGGCGGCTGCGGGCAGCGGGCGCGGGCGTGGCCGTGAGGGAGCGGGGCGGTCACACCCCCCTGCACCTGGCCTGTCGTGAGGGTCACCCCGCCTGCGCCCGCGCCCTGCTTGGGGGACCCCCCGAGCACCGGGACTCCCCCCGGGATCCCCGGAAGGAGGAGGAGGAGCGGCGGGTGCAGCTGGAGAGCGTCAACTACGACGGTGGGGGTGCAGGGAGAACGCGGTTTTTGGGGAGGGGACAGGGGTTTGGGGGACGGGGTGGGGGGGAATCACGTGGCTTTGGGATCATCGTGGTTTTGAGGGGGGAATCACAGTTTTTCCGGGGAGGACATGATTCTGGGGATGGGGAAAGGGTTTTGGAGTGGACACAGTTTGAGAGTATCACATAGGGGATTGATACATTTTGGGGAAAACACAGATTGGGTGGGGATCAGATGGTTTGGGGGGGGGGGCGGGGGGGGGAACATGGGGAGAGGGATGGTTTGGGCCAGGGTCCCACGTGCTCAGGCAGGCCTTTGGGGCCCCTCGGGCCCCATTTCCCCCCCACAGGTTACACCCCCTTGCACGTAGCCATCCTGCGCCGGGACCTGGAGCTGGTGCAGCTCCTGCTGTGTGCTGGTGCTGACCCCGACCGGCCGGTGGGTGCCCCCCAAAACCCCCCAAAAGAAACCAAAAATGGGGCTGGGGGGGTTCCTCACCACCCCTGACCCCCTGCCGTGCCTCTCAGGAGCCAAGCTGTGGCCGCAGCCCCCTGCATTTGGCTGTAGAGGCCCAGAGCCCCGACGTGGCCGAGTGTCTCCTGCGGGGTGGGGCACAGCCGGACCCCCGCACGTTCTCGGGGTTCACCCCCCTGTACAGTGCCCGGCGCCGCCCCGACCCCCGTCTGCCCCCTCTCCTACGCCGATTTGGGGCCCGCGACCCCCCCAGCAGTGACAGCAGCGACAGCAGCGACAGCGAGGGTGGGGCAGAGGACAGTGAGGTCAGTCAGTGACCCCCCCTTGTCCCCAAAATGTCCCCTCGGAGTAGCCCAGGATGATTGGGGGGCTCCCAAGAGGGTCCCCAAACCCCTCCAAGCGCTGCCCCTCCAAACTTTTCTGGCCCCTCTCAGACTCCTCCAGCCCCCCCAAACGTCTCTCCCTTCCCAGGATGACTACGATGACATCATCATCAACAGCAGGCACTGCCCACTCTGAGGGCCCCCATGGGACCCCCCCCAGAACCCCGTCGGATGGACTTAGAGGTCCCCCTGCCTCCCCCAAGCCAGGGGGACCCCCTGGAGATGCAACCCCCCTCCGCAAAATGCCAGGCAAGCCCCAAGGGCTGTGGGGGGCGATGCAAAATAAAGCGGAGGCTGTGTGGGTAGCCTCCCACGCAAGGGACATGCCTGTGACAGTGGGGGGAAATTTGGGGAGGGAGGATGCCTGTGTGAGTGCAGGGGACACCTGTGACACTGGGGGAACACCTGTGTGCCCCCAGGGCATCTGTGGAGCAACGGACACATCTGTGACAAGGGGGTGATTTCCAGGTTTTATTCCCGGAATTTGTCACTCTTGGGACACACGTGGAACACACTGGATGGGGTTGTTGCATGTCCAGTGTCCTGCGTGTCCATCCCACCGCGTCCCAGCTCCATCTGCACACTGCCGTGGCTCTGCCTCCCCCATGAAGACCCCTCCCCCAGCTCAGGGCAGCCCCCCCATTTTAGGGGGAACACCCCCGGGCTGGTTGGGGCCAATGTAGCGCAGGAGGGGCGCAGGAGGCCGAGCCAGCACCTCCCGCCCCACCAGTGGCTGCAGCACAGGGGGCACTCGGACACGGCCATCCTGCAGGGTGACACAGGGTGCAGTGAGCTCCCCTGAGCGCCTGAACCCGCACCCGCGGGGCCCCCCAGACCACTCACCGGGAGCTGGTTGCACTCAAGAAGTGCGATGAGCACGCGTGGCACGGCGCAGGCAGTGCCATTCACCTGGGGGTGGGGGGGGGGAAACATGGGGTGTCAGGGGGGCTCAGGGACCTTCCCCCCGGGTTTTGGGGTTCTCCCAGGGATTACAGGGGGTCACCCACTGTATGTGCATGGCTCAGCCGGCCCCCCTCCCCGCTGTACATGATGTTCAGCCGCCGGCTCTGGTAATCGGTGCAGTTGGAAGTGCTGGAAATCTGGA
This sequence comes from Cinclus cinclus, assembly GCF_963662255.1. Classification (NCBI taxonomy): domain Eukaryota; kingdom Metazoa; phylum Chordata; class Aves; order Passeriformes; family Cinclidae; genus Cinclus; species Cinclus cinclus. The sequence continues at coordinate 264,110 of NW_026912151.1, forward strand.
GGGGGTGGTGGGGAGAGGGGTCAGGAGGTTTTGGGCATCCCCCTCCTCCTACACCAGGAACCCCCTAAACTGGGAATCCTGATCTGGCAGCAAGGGCAGGAACAAATTGGGGGGGGGGGGGGGGGGGCATAAACACAGAGGGAGGGGATGAAGAGGGCATCACCCTCAGTGCTTCTGAATTTTTGGTGTTTTCCCAGAATTGTTTGGATTCTCCCCCAAATTACTTAGGTTCTCCCCAAATTATCAGGGTACTCCCCACATTATTTAGCCTCTCCCTGAATTACAGGGGTCTCAGACCCCCCACTCACCTCCCCAAATTTGCCCCGTCCGGGCATCCAGGCCTCGATGTCGAACTTGCGGTAGGCAGGGAGCCCCAACTCCTCTGTGGGCATGTCCAGGACACTGGGGGCCCAGGGGGGATAGTTAAAAGGGATATTGGGGGGTTCCGGGGACTGGGGATCCCCCCCCAGAAATCCCCCTCACCGGTAATGGAGCCCCAGCTCTGAGAAAATCTCCTTCTGGAGCCCCAGGAACTCGTCCAGCAGCTCCTCACTCTCTGTCCCACGTTCGGCTGCTGTCACCCCAAACATCTCCACCTTCCGGGGGGGCACATGGGGTGACCCCGCTGCATTTCCCTTCCCAGGGGTCTCCCAGTGCTCCCAGTACCTTGGTGAACTGGTGAACGCGGTATAGCCCCCAGGGCTCCTGGCCCGTGTCGGTCTCAGCACGGTAGCAAGTACTGGAACACACGACCCTGGTGGAGTGATGCAGGTCAAGGGGGCCCCCAAAACACCCCACACCCTCCAGGGGAGGAGTTCTCTGGGAGGACACAACCCCCCCCATACCTGACAGGCAGGTCCTGCAGCTGCACTGCATGGTCCATGAAATACCCTGGGGGGAGGAGGGGGGCGCATGGGGTAACCCCCAAATCCATCTGCCCCCCCCACGCACACTTCTCCATTTTTCCCTCAGTTTTTCCCTGTTTTTCCTTTCTTCCCCCGTTTTTTTCTCCTCCTCTTGCTGGTTTTCTCTGTTTTTTTCTCCTGTATTTCCCTCTCCCTGCTTCTTACCCTGTTTCTTCCCCATGTTTTTTCTCCTGTTTTCCCCTTGTTGCTGCCTCTTTTCTGCCATTTTCCCCCTTTTATGTACCATTTTCCTCATGTTATCCCCTGGTTTTCCCTATTTTCACCCATATTCTCCCCCACTCCATTTCTCCCCCTGGGTTTTCCCCATTTCCCTCCAATTTCCCACCTGCAATTCCCACCTCCGAGGTCCCGGCCAGACACAGGTCCTCGAAGCGTGCAGGGTCAATGTTGTAAACTGGGGAGGGGTTAGCGCTGGGCTGGACCCCACAGCCCTCCTGGGGGGCACAGGGGGTCACCTGGGATCACACAAGTGCCAGGGGGTGCTCAGGGGGCTCGGGGGTCACTCACAAAAACAGCTCCTCGCAGCAGGTCTGGCACTGTCATGGGCAGGAAACCCTGGGAGAAAGGAAGGTCAGGAGACCCTGACCCCTCTGGATCCCCCCAGACCATCCCAGAGCCTCCCTGGATCCCCCCCCAGACCATCCCCAAGCCCACCCAAATTCCCCCAGAGCCTCCCTGGATGTCCTCCCCCCACCTTGCTGAGCAGCTTCCGTAAGGTGAAGGTGACGAGGGCGTGCTGGAGCAGGGCTCCGGCCCCACTCAGGTAATAGGAGCGATGGCCCGACACATGGGAAAGGCGCCTGCACAGGTAGAACAGGTATGGGACACCTGGGGACCTCCCCTACCCTGCACAGGTCATGCGAGCAATGGCCTGACACACGGGACAGGTATGTCCCCCCTCTAGGTGTTGCTCACCTTTGCCGGATGATGTCCAGCCCCTCCCCCAGCTCCAGGTGTCCCTTTGGCTTGAAATCAAACACTGAGGAAGGGAGGGGGTACCTTCATCACCTTTGTCACCCAAGACACTCCAAACTTCCCCCCCCAAATCCTCCATAACCCTGAGGCCCCCAAATCCTTCCTCACTCCACTCCAAATTCTCCATCACCCTCAGACTCTTCATTTCCCCCAGGGACCCACCTCCTCATCCCCCTCTCAACAAAAAACCTCCCCAGGACCTCCCAAAACACCTCCCACCCCTTACCTGGTTTCTCACCAACCACCTCGAGCAGCCGGGCCTGAGTCTGGTCTCCAACGGGCTGGGGGTGGCACAAGGGGGAAGTTGGGGGAAAAAAACAAAAAAAACACAGGCCAAAGGGGGTGTTTGGGGTATTTTGGGGGAATTTTTGGGAGTCTCACCACAGCAGGGTGGGTTCTGTTGGGCAGCTGCAGGGCCCCCAGGTAAAATCTCTGCTCCAGGTCGGATTCCTCAGCCTCGAGCACCCGGAGCTGCCCCCGGAGGCTCCGGCCCCGCTCCCGCAGCTCTGCCAATGCCGGGAGCTGCTAGAGAGGCACTGTGAGGACACAGAAGGCCAGGAATCCCCCGAGCCCCCCCAAAATTCCATTCCTACCGTCTTGGCTGCCGCCTTGTCATGGGAGGCCTGGGGGGGAAAAGGAGCCAGGTCAGCCTGGGATATCTGGGGGAAAGTGAGTGGGTCTGGGTGGGATGGAGGATCCTGGAGTGGTTTAGGGGGAGAGGGGCGGTGGTTCCAGGGGGAATTGAGTGGGGACCAGAGGGAGCCAGTGGGGACTTTGGGGGTCCAAGAGGGAACTGAGGACTCCCGAGGGTCTTACCATGATCTCGCGGACCCCCTCGGCCACACGCCCCTTCTCAACCTCCAGCCGGGCGATGCCATCCCGGACCTTCCCCAGCCGCGACCACGTCCGCACCTGAGGGCGTAGCCAAGGCGTTGGCTCAGGTGGGCTCTCCGGCCACACCTAAACTCCTGGCTAAGCCACGCCCTGACCCCACCCCATCTCAGGCCCCGCCCACGCCGTTCCAACGACTCACGATCTCCCGGAGCGCGGCGCCCCCCAGCGGTCCGCGCCGCTGCTCCACCTCGCGCTCACTGAGAGCGGTCACGTCGAGCTGCGGCCGCGCGCTCAGCCCCTCCCGCACGTGCTCGTATAGGCGGCTCCGCCCGGTCCCGATCCCGATCCCGATCCCGATCCCGGTCCCGGTCCCGGTCCCGACGCCGGCAGCGGGACCCGGGCCGGGAATGTTCCCCGCGGCCCCGCGCCGCCCGCCCCCCGCCGCGCGCCCCGCTGCCAGCAGCGTCCGGCGTGCCGCCATCTTGGACACCGGCGCGGGTCACGTGGAGGAGGAGCCGGGGGCGGGGCCGGGCGTGCGCACGGACCGCACCACCCCCGGGCGGCTTTGGCCGCGGCCCCGGCCTCATGCCCGCTGCCCTCCAAGTCTGGAGACCCCTCGTGACACCCCCAGCGTCCTCTCGGTGACCCCCGGGGCCAACCCAGTGAACCCCCGGTGTCCTCCCAGTGCCCTGAGCTACTCCCCCCGAGCTCCCAGATCTGTCACCGGACTCTTCCCAGGGCTTCCCACACCTCCCCAGTGCCCTCCCAGCCACTTCCCAGTGCCCCCAGGCGTCCTCCCACTGCCCACAAGACCCTTCTATGTCCCCAAAGGCCCCTTCCAAGTACCTCCAGTCTCCCCACGACCCTTCCCAGTACCCCTAAGATCCTTCCCAATACCCCCACCATCACTCCACACCACAACGCACATCACCACCAACTTTTAATCTGAACAACGCGCATGTCCCCACCTGGAGACCCTCAACCTAGGCTGGGCACGCTCCCAGGACCCCTACTCATTTCTTCGCCTGCACGTGGGCGCAGTCGTACTTTCCACGCACCACGGTGAGTTTGACGCCGGGCAGGTCCTGGGTGCGCCCACCCTGCACCAGCACGATGTGGTGCTCCTGCAGGTTGTGGCCCTCGCCGGGCACGAAGGCGATGACCTCACGGCCGGTGCTGAGCCGCACCCGCACACACCGGCGGTTCGCCGAGTTCGGCTTCTTAGGCTTTCGGATCAGGTTCTTCAGCACCACCCCCTTGATCTGCGGGCGGCCCAGGGTGGGCCCCAGTTTGCGGGGAAGGGGCGCGGGGCGGCCCTGCCGGTGCATCTGGTTCAGCGTAGCCATGGCGGCGGATGGAGAAGGGGGCGGCGGCGACGGGAGGAGCAGCCCCGGACCTGCGGAGGGGACACGGAGAGGGGTCAGGGGGCTTGAAGGGGGCGGCGGGTTTTGGGGAGGACGGGTGATTTACGCACTGTAGCGGGGCAGCGAGGCGGCAGCCCTGAGCACGGCGCGGAGCGACATCTCCGAGGTTCTGAGGGGAGAACGCGCGGTCAGAACTGCCTGGGGAGGGCACCCGGCACCAGCGGGAAGCGGAGGGACCAAAGCCCCCACGTTCCCCTCAGTGCGCCGCCATCTTACCCAGATCCGAGCGCACCGCGCTGCGATTGGATAGCGGAGATGCCAGTCTCCATGATTCGTGCGGCGATTGGTCGCGTTACCGTTTAATACCGCCCTAATGGCTGGAGAGTCACAGCCTCCAGACACGCCCCCTCGGCAGCAACTTCCGTCTCATACCCCGCCTCTCCCCTGAGCCCCGCCCCAAACTCCCTTCCCCGCCTCAGGCCACGCCCCCTGCCCATATTCGGCTCTACCTACCCGGCTCCTTGCCCATATTTGGATGACCACGCCCCTCCGCTGCTGTCCCCGCCTCCTAGGGCGGGGTCTGTCGCCGCGGCGACGCGGGCGTGGGAGGACCCGGATGTGCCTCGCTCCCAACATGGCGGCGGCGGCGGCGGCCGAGTGAGGCCTGAGGGGGCCCCGGGGGGGCTGAGGGCGCTCGGGAGGAATGTGGGGATATCGGGGAGATCTGGGGTTTGGAGACCACCCCCGCCCGGGCTAAGGAATTCTGTAGTGATGGAGGTGGGGGGTTGAGAGTGTGCTTGGGGTCAGTTTGAGGCTCCCCAAATCCCTGGAGGGGGGGCGGCGGCAACTGCTGTAGGAAACGCTGGAATTCCCGGGCAGCATGGAATATATATCCAACCGCCAGCCGCCCTAAAAACACCCCAAAGGGGAGGTCTGGGGTGCTCCTGAAGGAATTCCGTTCTTCCCGTGCAGCACTTTTCCCGGAGGACCCGGAACACGGAGCTGAGGCAGGAAAGTTTTCCCTTCGTGGAAGGTAGGAAACGGATCCGGAATGAATTCCCAGAATTTTTTATCCCACGAGGATCTGGGGGGGGTCTCCTCGCCGTGCTCCCATCCAGCCCCAGAGCCCTGGGATGTATTTTTCCAGCGTTTCCTGTGGATTTGGGTCAGGAACTCCGAGGCAGATGGGCACTAGGATTCCTCAGCAATGTCCTAACTCCTCAAAAACAGCATTTTCCCACAATTTTGGAGTAGTGGAAAGGGAAATCGCCATCCCCAGTGTTTTTTGTGGTGTTCCTGTCACCGTTCCTCAGTTGAAAATGAGAAAAAAATCAGAAAAAACCTCTGAATTTGGGCTTTTAGTTGTATTTTCTCTGTAATTCGGTGAATTTTCAAATAAGTAATGGTGGGATAGAGGGATTGACCTGCACTAGGCTTGGAAATTAGTGGAAATTTGGTTTATGGGGAATATCCAGATTTGGATATCCAGATCCAGCAGTCCTGTGGAAATGGCAAAAAACCTCCTACTCCCACCATTCCCTGTTGGGGCTTGGGGGTAAAAGGTGGGAATTTGGTCATCATCATCATCTCATTAACGGCTGTGGGATGAGCAGGAATTTCTCCAGATTTTCCAGGAAGAAATTCCAAGGGTATTCCTGCCCGGGGCTTTAATTAATCTTTTAATTTGTTCATTCCCATGGGATAAAACCTGGGTTCCCTGGAGCCCTGGGAGGAATTTCTGGAGGTGTTCCCGAACCAGCCCCAGGAGGGATTTGCCATTTTCTTGGATTTT